>NW_026734719.1:243006-251318 GCF_949786415.1 Peromyscus eremicus | reverse complement strand
TTCTCTTTGGCTTCATTCCTAGGGTGGGAAACACAGCTGCTGTAGTAGTACAGGTTTTTTTCCCTGCCTCTCCCCATGGACATTGTTCCTTCTTTCACTTGGCTTACTCCATCACAGGTAAACGATCGACATCTAGAGTCTGCGGGACAGACTGAGATCTTCCGAAAGCACCCTCGTAAGGCTTCCATTCTCAACATGCCACTGGTGACGACGCTCTTCTACGCCTGCTTCTATCACTACACGGAGTCCGAGGTACAGGCGGAGTAAGCAGGAGCATTGTTCAAATCCAGAGTTGTGAGGTATTGTCAGTGGGCTCGTGTGGTTTTCAGAACTCACCCAGAAACTTCTCAGGCTCTCACAAGAGTGAGCCAAAGGGACAAAGGTTTATGAGGGTTTGTGTGGCCATGTGTGGTCGGCACGCTAGCAGAGCACCGGGTGTCTCTGGCTCCCTTAACAGTGGCATAGAGAACAGTGTCATATGGCTATGGATTGCTCTCTATTTGAAAAAAAAAACTTTATGTGGATGGGTGGTTTATTTTACCTTCATGCATGCCTGGTACCCATGGAAGCCAAACAGGATATCTGATCCCCTGGGACTGGAATTACAGATGGGTGTGAGCTACCATGTGGATGCTGGGAATTGAAGCCAGGTCCTCTGCAGGAGCAGCCAGTGCTCTTGACCACCAAGTCACCTCTCCAGCCCCTTTTTTAAAAGTTTGGACTTGACTTAACCCTCACATGCTTGTCTCTTACTTGGGTTAGCAGGAAAATGGACAAAGCACTGTGCTCACTAGTCTTCTTCCCGATGGAGTAGGTTGTGTGCTTTTCTGTTAGACCTGAGAGAGACTTTCTCATAAATTGATTTCTGGGTTTAAATGGTTTACAATAAGACACAGAGAGTCCGTGTAATAGAAAAGAAAATGGGGGCATTGGGTGCTGTCGTTGAAGTTTCTTTTCCCCTGTCATCCTAGGGGACCTTCAGCAGTCCCATCAACCTGAAGAAGACATTCAAGGTAGCCTTGCCGTGACTCTTTTGTAAAGTAGTGTCAGGGTGTTGCATGGAGTGGATGTGACATAGTAACCCTGTGTGTGTCCAGGGCTAGTGGGGGAAAGCTAGGAGTTCGTGTGCAGTGCAAGAACTCTAATGCTGCTGTGTACAGCAGTGTGGCCTTGGAAGATAGTGTGTCTGATGACCGGAGAGGACAGGATCAATAGCAGCAAATAGAGACCCTTTTCTAGCATGTCAAAGCATTTAATGGATGCATTGGTATTTCCTCTTACGTTTTCCTGGTTTCTGCTCTTCAGATCCCAGATAAGCAGTATGTGCTAACAGCCTTGGCTGCTCGTGCCAAGCTTCGAGCCTGGAATGATGTTGATGCCCTCTTCACCACAAAGGTGGGTGTCCTGACGCTTGTGTGTCCGAGGCCTTTGGAGTGAGAATGCCTTCATGGGCCTCTCAAATTCCAGGTGCCGACGAGTCTTCTTCCAGCCTCTGTGTTCTGAATTTTAAGTGTAAAGAAAATTGGGAAGAAGAGTCTAGTAGCCACTCTTTCTCCCTACTGATTGATTAACATTTTGCTGTATTATTTAGCTTTCATTTTTTTTATATACATTTTTTGGGAACCATTTGAAAGTAAACGGTATGTATAACACTTTTACCTCTAATATTCAAGCTTTTATCTCGTAAATATCACATCTCAAGAAATTTGATATTAATATAATTATATTGTCATAAATATCTGCCATATATACATCACTTTTAAATTAGCTTGTTACAATTTTTAGATTTTTGTTTGTTTGTTTGCTTTTTAATTTATGTGTATGAATGTACCATGTGAATGGAGCTATGGATAGTTATGAGCCCCCAGGTAGGTGCTGGGAATTGAACCCAAGGCTCCTACAAGAGCATCAAGTACTCTTAATCTCTGAGCCATCTCTCCAGCCACTGTTTTTAGTTTTGTACTTCTGTGTTTATTAGGATCCAATGATTGTATTCAATCCTTGGATGTGACTGTAGTCTCTGTTAATTTATATATATATATATATATATATATATATATATATACTTAGTTTTTATATACATATATATACTTAAACAGTTGATTATTGTGTATTATAAAGTATACAGTATAGTATTTTGATTTATATAATGGAATGATTACTATAGTCCAAGCTAATAACATCTATCCTACATCATCACTCTGTGTGTGTGTGTGTGTGTGTGTGTGTGTGTGTGTGTGTGTGTGTGTTAATAATCCCCTAAATGCAGTTATGGCAAATTTCTAGTTTAAGGTATCCTATAGTTAGCTACAGGCTTCCTCCTGTAGCTTAGAACTGAAGATTTACCTATCTGCATTACCATACCCTTTAGCCCACTTCTGATGTTCTTTCCTCTGCAAACCACTGTGTTCTGTTTCTGTGTATTTGAGATTTGGGGGTTTGGGTTTTTTTTTTTAAGATCTTATATAAATAAGATTATGTAGCTTCTTCCTGTGTCTGGTTTACTTCCCTTAGTATAATAACCTCTAGGTTAGTTCATGCTATCATAAATAGCAGGATCTTCTTAAGAGAAGATTCCACTGTGTGTATGTGTGTGTGTGTGTGTATATGTATATGTATATATATGCACACACACACATATACACACCACAGTTTCATTATCTGTTTTTCTAGTGATAGACACCTTTTTCATATTTTGGGCTATTGGGGATAATGCTGCAATTCATATAGGAATGGTGACATTAATATTTTAAAATTATATTTATTGTGTGTGTGTGTGTGTGTGTGTGTGTGTGTGTGTGGTTTTTCTTCTCAGGATTGGTTTGGTTATCTGAGATCTTTTGTGGTTCCATACAAATTGGCTTAAAATTTAAATATAAGTAATTTTTCATTCTAGCCTTGAGAATTTTCTAGCTTTTCTTCTTACTTATCAATTAGTTATGTTAACTACTAAAGCAAGGCATGCTAATGGAAAAGCCGGCACTGTAGACAGAGTGTGTGATGAGTCAGGAGGGCTGGGAACGTGCTCAGCGGTGGTGAGCGCACAGTGGGTAGTGTGCACGAAGCCTGCCCTCATTTCCCAGCACAGACAAGAAGAGTTTGGTTATCTGTTGTCTACCTGCTCCCGCATCACTGGGGAGGGGCTGTTGTGAGTCCTTCCCAGACCTTCCTGCAGTTTACAGATGGACAATTCCATGTGCGTGTGAAGGTGGAGAGGTAGAATCTCCATACTGACAAACTCATGCTGTGTGTGTGTTAGTCATCACTCATCCATTCAGCAGCTCCTACCCTCGGCAGTCCTTGGCTTTTCTGAAAATCCGTCTCTCACTGTCTCCTTCCTCACCCCTTCTGTCCACCTGCTTTTCCCTCACTGTCTCCTCCCCTCACCCCTTCTGTCCACCTGCTTTTCCCTCACTGTCTCCTCCCCTCACCCCTTCTCTCCAGCCTGCTTTTCTGATCATATCATGAAACACAGTCGCGATGAGGCCAGTGTGTTGGTGATGTCTGGCCCACCCACTGCTTTCCTGCCTTTCAGAACTGGTTGGGTTACACCAAGAAGAGAGCACCCATTGGCTTCCATCGAGTCGTGGAAATTTTGCACAAGAACAGTGCCCCTGTCCAGGTAATGGCTCTGAAAAAGAGCTAGTGGTGGGGACCTGAGCTGTTCTCATTTTCTTTTCTTTTTTCTTTTTTCTTTCTTTTTTTTTTTTTTTTTGGTTTTTCGAGACAGGGTTTCTCTGTGTAGCTTTGCGCCTTTCCTGGAACTCACTTGGTAGCCCAGGCTGGCCTCGAACTCACAGAGATCCGCCTGCCTCTGCCTCCCGAGTGCTGGGATTAAAGGCGTGCGCCACCACTGCCCGGCTGTTCTCATTTTCTTAATGGTAGCACTATGGCTGTGCTGGGCCTTGAGATAGAAAAGGGCAGCTGAGAGCGTTCCTTTACAAGTACTCTGAGACCTTTGAGGAGCGGCTACTGTGTTTAGCAATATGGAGAACTGTGCACTGTTCCGATGACTCAGGAGCATTGCTTGTAGGCAAGGACGTCAAGGGACATGAAGCATGCCCTGAACCAGCTCTAGAGCACTGCCTAGTGGTCTGTGTATCTGGACTGTTCTTCCCTTTCCTCCTGAGGCAGCAGGGACATGCTGCCAAGCATCACCTCATTTTCCACTGCAAGACCATGGTTCGTAATGGCAGTCGCAGACATGGGGTATTGAATTCTTCCTTCTTTAGGACTTGTTTTTTCTGCCTAGGGAGCCCTGTGTTTTCCTCATCAATCAGAGTACTTTCTCCCACAGATACTGCAGGACTATGTCAATCTGGTGGAAGATGTGGACACAAAGCTGAACTTAGCCACGAAGCTCAAGTGCCATGATGTTGTTATTGATGTGAGTCCCCAAGGAGAGAACCCTGAGTTAGGTCTGGGTGGAGAGTCGGGGATACATTTGTCCCAGATCCCGAAATGCTCCCAGCCGTTTTGACTGAATGGACAAAATAGTCCGGCAAGAGTCAGTTTGGAGACCAACACCCTTGTATTGTTTTCACAGTCTTCCAACTGAGTTCTGTCAGCTTTTAGGTCGAATTTGGAGTCATTAGGACTGAGTCGAGCTGTATAAGGTCTGTGGCCTTCTCTCCAGCGAGGGGTTCTGTGGGTGCTTTACACGTATCATCTTACTGTAATCTGTTGTCCCTCCCTTGAGCCCAGGGGCAAAGGAACAGTGAACTCTCAGAAGGAGTGAGCCCCTCATAGAGAGGCTGAGTAGGGAGTTGATTGTGTTTTGGTGCACAGACCTGCCGCGACCTGAGGGACCGCCAGCAGTTGCTTGCCTACAGGAGCAAAGTGGATAAAGGATCTGTTGAAGAAGAGAAGATCGATGCCATCCTCAGCAGTTCGGTGAGCAGCTCCACTTACCCCTGGTGAGCCCAGGAGACCGTTCAGAAAATGGCGTCAAGTACAGACTCCCAAGACTAGGCAGGGCACTTAGCCAAGCCACGTGGACACAAGACTCAGCTGTGAACTGCAGTAGCGGAAACACCGTTTAAACAGCAGAAGTCACTCTTGAGATATGAAATGATAGAAGAATAACCTGAAGACCTCAGCATGAAGCTTAGCTGTGATTGCTGGTTATTGTTAGACCTAGCAGATAGCAGGAACTACAGAGCACATGATACGGACTCCATGTCCAGGCTGTATGTTCCCTCTAGGACATGGTTGTGACCTGCCTGTTGGAAATAAGAAGGGAATGAAATGGAATTAGTTATTTGGAAAGTCCAGCTGGTTATCTATCACGGTATGAAATCACTGAGCTTTTCATTAACACAGAACTTAGTATTAGGAATTTTGACACCTTTGCTTGGTCACTAGTAAATCTCTTCAGTCAGGAGGCCAGAACCAGGTTAACGTTCTAAAAACCAGCCGTCTGTAAAATACAGAATAGGTATTTAATCTATCTCTGAATAAATGAACTCCCACATACTAAAAGGAAAAATCTTCTGGGTAGATCATTTAATCAATAAAGTATTTGCCTTGCATACACAGGGATCTGAGTCCAGTGCCCAGCACCCACCTAAAGGCTGGGCATGATGGCATGTGCTTGTAATCCCAGCACTAGGGAGGTAAAGTGAGGTTCCCTGGGGCTCACTGGTCAGCTAGCCTGGCCTAACTGGTAAGTTCCAGGCTAGTGAGAGATCCTGTCTCAAAAAAACAAGGTGGGTAGCATCTGAGGAATGATACCCAAGCTTGACCTCTGTCTTTAACACACACATGCACACACAGAGAGTTAAAAATAACCTTTACTGGTGCATGTCTACAATCCTGACCCTTGGGAGGCTAAGGCAGGGAGATCAGGAGTTTGAGGTTAGCCTGGGATATAGACTGAGTTCCAGGCTCGATGGGCTACATAGACACACCCTATCCCAAACAACAAAACTTAGCAGCGCCCAATTCAACCCTTATTCTCACCCCCCTCCTTCACTGTAGTGATGAGTGAAAACTGATCACACCTTGATGTATGCTTTTCCCACAGCAAATTCGATGGAAGAACTGAGTGTCGTTTGCTGTCCTGAAACCTGCCTCACTTCCTACTTTTCTGCCTGTGAAAATAGAGAGCCCTCTCCTTGGGAGAGTCCTAGCATTCAGCCTGACACTCGCAGGCAGGGCCTGCTGCTTTGGGGACAGAGACCAGCATCTGAGCCCATGAACTTCAGGCTGATCTGTCCAAGGGATATTATCTAAAGGCCAGTACCTAAGGCTTTGACTCACAGCAGAGCCTCTCTGCACCCGGTGCTTTGGAGAGGTGGGAGCCCATCCTGGCTAAGATGTCTTGGTCAGAGAAGTGACTGCCCCAGAAGGACATCTGAACTAAGAGCTACTGTGTCACAGGGCGGTCAAGACATTCCCTCTCAGCCGTTATGACCCAGAACCTGGTGTTAGACATGGGCATTTCTGCTCTAAAGGAAGTCAGAACTAAATGGACTCTTCAAGAGCCTCAGGAAGGAATACGAGTATTGCTCAGGACCTGCTGGAAACCAGACTCAAATTCTCAAGCACAGGGCCACCCATCTTATGACAGACGCTTCCTAGACGTGGTATCTTCAGCCAGTATCCATCCACTGCCCCTGTCGACTTTTTGTTCATAACTTAGGGTCCCACTCTCCCCTGCGCACTGTCTGGGTGGTGCGCCATCTGCTTCCCCCTGTCCCTTCCTCCGGTCTCGGATGCAGTCTTACATGGAATTCAGATCCACCGGTGCTGGAGCACGCTTCTTTTATGCAGACATCATTTCACCAGAAGCAGCCACAAGTCTCACCTGAGCTAATGTGGCAGAACTTCACTCGGCTATCTCAACAGAGATTTTGTTCCCCACTTGGCCTGCTGGGGACCTCAGCAGTGTTAGGTTCAGCCCTGTGCCTCCCTGAACTGGATTTCCCTGACATGCCTACACTCCGAATAAAACTGTTGCAATCTTGGTGCCTTCTCTTTCCTCTCTGGTTACTTAGTGCAGGATGTGTCTTGTCTGCATCTGTGACTGCCCTCGACCGTCAGCACATCACATAGTGGGACAGTGTCACAGCAAGGCAGGAGTCGGGGGTTAATAGCAGCACCAGTCCAAGAGACAGAAGGCCTGACTCCCCTCCGCTCTGCTGCTGACAAACCAGGGCCAGGGAGTCCTTATTCTGGGGACCCATCTTCATCTGCAGAAAAGCAGCACCGTAGTCTGTGACTGGCGTTCTACACTCATGACAAGTGGGTGGAGTGGTAGGGAAGTGGACACTGCACACAGCACTCAGCTGGCTGTAGTCTAAGACAGTGTGCTTCTTAGCTGGAGGCACTTCGAGCCTGTGGGAAACATTGGGCAATAGCTGAAGGCACTTTTCATTGCCATACTTAGGGGTATGTTGGTAAATATCCTGTTACATGCAGAAAAGGCCCCCACAGCAAGGAGTTATCCTGCTTACAACATAGTAACAGCTGCGTTACACCCTGCTTTCGAGCTGGAGAGAGGGCTCAGTGGGTAAAGGTGCTGGCCGCCAAGTCTGAAGAGCTGAATTTGATCTTCAGGTCCCACATGGCAGAAGCCGAGAACTGACTCCCATAGTTGTCTCTTGACCTCATATTTGTGTGTACGTGCACGCGCACGTGTACACACACACACACACAAATGTTAAATAGAAGAATCTGCTTTCAAAGGATCAGATCCCATCTGTATTTTGCAGTCCTCTACAGTTCCAGGTAGCCTCATACTTTGTTACTTTCCTGAGTCTCCTTTTCACTCTTGAAGAAGGGGGCTTCATTTGCTGGTATAGCAGACTTCAGAGGAGAGGCAGAACCACTAGGGGTGCAGATAGATATCTCCCCAGCCTCACCACATACTTCATAATGTGTCAAGATGATGGCTGACCGTCTGTAAAAAGTGGTTGCTTTTGTGTCTGGTGCTAGAGTTTGAACTTCATAGGGGAAGCAGTGAGGCCGTGGAGATGGCTGTACAGTGGGGGACAGCAGGGCTAGAACCGAGAGTTATTGCCTTAGTCAGGGTTCCTGCTGTGATGACCATGACCAGAGAAACTCGGGGAGGAAAGGGTTTATTCGGCTTACACTTCCATATCACTGTTCATCAAGGAAGTCAGGACAGGAACTCAAACAGCGCAGGAACCTGGAGGCAGGAGCTGATGCAGAGGCCTTGGAGGGGTGCTGCCTTCTGGCTTGCTCCTCATGGCTTGCTCAGCCCGCTTTTTTTTGGAACCCAGGACCACCAGCCCGGGGAGGACACCACTCACAATGGGCTGCTCCCTCCTCCATCAATCACTAATTAA
>NW_026734719.1:73006-238006 GCF_949786415.1 Peromyscus eremicus | reverse complement strand
ACGAGCAAGCAAAGATTCATTTGGAAGAGGAAATACTTGAGAAAGTAAAAGGGTGAGCAGCCTTATGTGTGAGGACCACACTTCGAGTCTTATGGACTCGGATGTTGAGAAGCGGGAAATATGGAATGTCTAGTAGGAATCATTTGACTGGCTCCACCTTTTTTTCTTTCTTCTTTTTTTGGGGGGTGGGGTGGGTTTTCAAGGCAGGGTTTCCTTGTGTAACCACCTGACTGTCCTGGAACTCACTCTGTAGACCAGGCTGGCCTTGAACTCACAGAGATCCTCCTTTCTCTGCCTCTTGAGTGCTGGGATTAAAGCAGCTCCACCTTTTGTGATCCTTAATGTCATATAACTTTTCCTTGGGCATACTACTGCCTCCCAGTTTATCATTTTCATGATCTATAACACATAACTGATGGCCTAATCTCGGTTGTCAGCTTGGCTATCTGGAATCAGCTGGAACCCTAGCTGCTGGGCACTCCTGTGAAGGATTATCTTAATCCAATGATTTGGAGCAGGGAGACCCACCTCACATCGGGGCCACATCTGGTGGCCGTGCTCATAAAAGGACCGGGAAGAAGGAAACTTGCTTTCTGTCGGCTAGCCCTCACTCCCACTCGGAAGTTTGTTCGTTCTTGTGGTGTGGCCACGTTAAATCCAGCTTCTCCAGGGTTCTGATGTCGACTGAAGACCAGCGGCTCTGCAGAAATCCTCCTCCGGGGCCAGATTTGGACTGCGGAGTCATCTGGCCTGGTGGATGGAATAGCTATTAAGTTTTCTGCCTTGCTGTTGTGAGAAAGCCGTTGTTGGACGACCAAGACCACATTCTGTAAGCCAGTCTAATAAGTCACACGCACGCACACATGCATGCACACACGCACGAATGCACACATACGTTGATTCTGTCAGTTCTGTTCCTTTAGAGAGAACCCTGATGCAAGACGTATTAGTGATCTGAAGCCACAGGACTTACGCGATGTGTCAATTTTCCTTTAAATTTGTCCTATCTGGTTGAGTACCAGCAGTGGAAGGTCATGTACCTGTCCCCAGGGGAGAGTGTTAGGGAACTCTGCACAAGGTAGGGGCTTTGTTGTTAGCAGTGACTTTAAAAATCTAGAAGCCAGGTGGCGGTGGCGTGTGCCTCTAATCCCAGCACTCAGGAGGCAGAAGCAGGCTGATCTCTGAGTTCAAGGCCAGCCCGGTCTACAGATTGAGTTCCAGAACAGCCAGGGCTACACAGAGAAACCCTGTCTCAAACAAAACAAAAAATCAAGGAGAACATCAGGGAGGTGAAGTCTCTTTCTTTTCTCTTTAGATGACGGGGAGAGTTGAGGGGGACTCTGGCCAGCTTCAGCGTGGTGGGCATGGCTCTGGCAGGCCTTGCCCTTCTCTCCATTCCCTCTGCCTTGCTAAAAACCGTTAGATTAGCAGGGCGGTGGTGGCGCACGCCTTTAATCCCAGCACTCAGGTTGCAGGGCCAGGCGGATCTCTGTGAGTTCGAGGCCAGCCTGGGCTACCAAGTGAGTTCCAGGAAAGGCGCAAAGCTACACAGAGAAACCCTGTCTCGAAAAACCAAAAAAAAAAAAAAAAAAAAAAAAAAAAAAGAAAAAACAAAAAAAAACAAACCCTTACATGACATTCCTGAAGCTGGCCCCCAAGGTCTATTCCTTTATTTGGCCCCTTCCTCCTCCTGAGGCTGACTACCAAGGTCCAGCTATCAAAGTATTGAAGTCCGGCAATCAAAAGCCCCCTTCGGCTCACCTAATTAACATGCCCAGTATTAAGTACCACATCCTAAAACTGGATTTTCCATTTTACCTTTATAAACTGCCATTTACCTATGGGCTACATGTGTTTCCTCTCTATCCACAGGCAGTCCTTTTTCCCTCTGGGACAAATATCCCCGTCCCCTTTCCCTTGTCTCCTTCCCCTTCTCCCTGGTCCTCTGTCTCCTGTGTTTGTCTCCTATTTCCTAGCCTCTGTCCCTCTGTGGCAAATAAATCTCCTTTGTGCTGAGAACTTGGCTTTGGGGGAGCTGAGCTGATACTTTTTCTTTCAAGAGTGGTTTGCCTCATTTTGTGTAAAATAAGGAAGGGACAGTGCAATGGGGAGTTGTCACAGCCTCTAGCTTTTGACTTTGTGCCTAGAGACCCTTTGCAAAACCACATTTACCGAAGAAAGCCCAAAGTGACATGATTTCAGTCAGCGCAGAAAAGCAATTGACAAAAGTCAACACTCCGCCACAAAAACAACACTCAACAACCAAAGGGAAATTACTCCAGTGAACTAAAGGCCGTATATGAAAAGCCCAAGGTAGCATCATATTCAAAGCAGAGAACTTTTCCTCTAAGACCAGACCCAAGGCAAGGATTCCCACCTCCACCACTCTGTTCACTTTAGTCCTGGAAGTCGTAACCGATGCAGTTAGGTTAAAAAACTGAACAAATGAAAAAACTTCATAGGGTGATTCCATCTCAAAAAGCTACAGAAATGCCTGGCGGTGGTGTGGTACACTCTATCCCAGCACTCGGGAGGCAGAGGCAGGAGGAGCTCTGTGAGTTCAAGGCCAGCCTGGTCTACAGCGTGAGTTCTGGGACAACCAGAGCTGTACAAAGACAACCTGTCTGGAAAAACAGAAACAAAAAGCAAAACAAAAGAAAGAAAAAAAGAAAGAAAGAAAAAAAAGGAAGGGAGGAAGGAAGGAAGGAAGGAAGGAAGGAAGAGGAAACCAACACTCAAAAATCAGCTGAAAAGGACGTTAACAATGCCAGCTGGGGGTGGCTCTCAGTGGTAAGGACACGAGTCACTAGATGCGACACTACAAAGCCACGGGCAACGGAAGCAAAAATAAGGAGGATTGTTTCAAACTTAAAAACATCCATATAACAAAGCATCTGGATAGCCAAGGAGCTGACAGCTGAAAAGGGAGAAAATGCCTGAAAACCCTGAGGAGTAAATATCCATTATAGGCCTGGGGATGTAGCTCAGTCGGTAGTGTGCATTGCCTACACAGTGCACAGGTTTAATCCCAGCGTTGCGTAAACCAGGTGTGTCCCTCACCTGTCATCCCAGCCACGGGAGAATCCCATGTTCAAGGTCACCTTCAGCTATGTACCAAGGTCAAGGCCAGCCCAGAGTACTTGAGACCCTTTCTTTAAAAAATAAAAATTGAGCCGGGCGGTGGTGGCGCATGCCTTTAATCCCAGCACTCGGGAGGCAGAGCCAGGCGGATCTCTGTGAGTTTGAGGCCAGCCTGGGCTACTGAGTGAGTTCCAGGAAAGGCGCAAAGCTACACAGAGAAACCCTGTCTCAAAAAACCAAAAAAATAAAAAATAAAAATTGGAGACAGGCAGTGGTGGTGTACACTTTTAATCCCAGCACTCGGGAGGCAGAGCCAGGCGGATCTCTATGAGTTCGAGGCCAGCTGGGTCTACAGAGCAAGATCCAGGACAGGCACCAAAGATACACAGAGAAACCCTGTCTCGAAAATAATAGTAATAATAATAATAATAATAATAATAATAATAATAATACAAATAAAAAAATAAAGTAAGATAAAAATTGTTGCGGGATATTTGATCTCACTGTGACACTCCGAGACTGTTAATAATGTTAACCTTGAATGGGGGGAACCAGTGACCAGCTGACTGGAATTAGCCACAGAGAAGCCAGGAATCTGGACAGAGAAGATGATAAGGAAGGAAAGGGTCAGGCTAGAGTCTGGAGCGTCTTCTGGTTTGGGGACGAGCTGCTTCTCAGCTTCTCTGATCTAGCAGGTTTTCACCCTCACATCTGACTTCCGACTTTTTGTTGGTAAATAGAAGGATACAGACTTAGTTTAAACCTACATATCGCAAGTGCAGGCCACGGGCTGGGTGGCCAGCAGGGCTCTGACTGTGGGGCTGTGGGGCTGCGGGGCTGCAGGCGATAATTAAAATATCAGTAGCTTCATGTGCAGCCACTAAGCTGACAGAAAAGAGATTAAAAAAATCCCACTTGGGAGGCAGAAGCAGGTGGATCTCTGTGAGTTCGAGGCCAGCCTGGTGTACAGAGCGAGTTGCAGGACAGCCAAGGCTACACACAGAAATCCTGTCTCAAATAAACCAAAATAAATAAATAAAAATCCAGTATATATAAAGACATCCTGCAACTCAGCAATAAACTCAATTACCTGATTTTTAACCTAAGACTTCTTCAAAGAGTGTATAGAAGTGATCAACAGATATATGAAAGGATGCTCAACATTGACAACTATCAGGAAAATGCAAATCACAACTACAATGAGATCTTCCTTTATACCTGTTATGACAACCACTACTGGAGCACCAGAAATGAACAAGTTTGGGTAAGGACATAGAGAAATTGGAACATTTGTCCAATGTTGGTAAGAGTGTAAGAAATATAGTTACTATGAAAGTAAAACATAAAATTGCATAAGATCAAGCAATCCCATTTCTGGGTATACACCCTAAGAATTCCCAGAGATATTTGTATGCCCATGTTCACTGCAGCCTCATTTAACGTATCCAAGATGTGGAAGCAATTTAAATGTCCACTGATGATGAATGGGTGTGATGGTTAATATTGTCAACTTGACAGGACAAAGAACCATCTAGATTATCCAGAGTAGGTCAACTGTGGTGGAAAGGCCCCATTTAACTGTGAGTGGCAGCATTCCATGGGCTGGGTCCCAGATGGAATAAAAAGGAGACAGTGAGCTGAGTACGAGCATTCGTCATTGATTACTGATGGTATATACCAAGTGACCATCTCGGCAAGTTCCTGCCACCGTAAGTTCTTCACCATGATCGACTATACCCCTCAACTATGAGAAGAAAAAAAAAACCTTGTGTTTTGAAGAAGAATAGTCTCCATAAGCTCATATGTTTGAATACTTGGGTCTCCAGCTGGTGGAACTGTTTGAGAAGGATAAGGAGGTGTGGCCTTGTTGGAGGAGCTGTGCCAATGGCATGTGGGCTTTGAAGTTTCAAAAGACTCAAGCTAGTCCATGTTAGCTCTCTTTGCCTCTTCCCTGTGGGTCAGAATGTAAGCGATCAGCTACCGCTCCAGGGCCTGCTTGTCTACTGCTGCCATTCTCCTTAACATGATGGTCATGGATTCTAACCCTCTGGAACCATGAGCCCCAAAGTAAACCCTTTCTTTTATATAAGTTGCCTTGGTCATGGCATTTTACCATAGCAACAGAAAAATAACTAAGATAGCCCTTAAGATAAGTTTGCTAGGTATCACAGTAACGAGACGATATGATGGATATATAATGGCTAATATAATGGATAAACAAACTGTGTTATATATGTCAGGAGTAGTGGCTCACACCTGTAATCTCAGCACTCAGAGGCAGGGAAATCAGGAATTTAAGTCCAGCCTGGGCTATACGAGACTCTCTCCAAAACAAAACGAAACAAACAAAGTAAATCACATTAGATACATATGATGAAATATTACTATTGGCCTCAAGAAGGAAATTTTATAAACCATGAGTTGGATGAAACTTGAGGACACGATCCTGAGTGCAAAAATGTTAATGCTGCACGATTCTGCTTAGATGGTGTAGTTAAAGTTTTTTAAGTTTTAAAGTTTTTCTGGCTAGAAAGCAAACAGCAAGTAAAATGGTAATTTCCAGATGTGAGGATGGGAAGTGAGCTGTTCCGGAATATAAAGTTTCTGTTTTGCAAGGATGCAAAGGGTCTAGATATCAGTTGCATAGCAATATACATAGATTCAAACATACTGTGTACTTAAGACGGTGATGATACAGTCTAGTTGACAGCTGTCTGCCCAGAAAATAGACCATAAAGTTAAAAGAATTGGTCCACGGTGTGCTATACGTCACCATATGATGTATAGCAATCACAGTGATGTTCAAAGTTAATAAAATACAAGATATACAGACCTCGTGTTTAAGATCCCAGGAAAATTCAAGATACATAAAACAAAAAAATATTTTCGTTGATAAATATTTTCACCCAGTTTCATCCCTTGGAAAAGCAATGTGCTTTT
Source organism: Peromyscus eremicus (assembly GCF_949786415.1). Taxonomy (NCBI): domain Eukaryota; kingdom Metazoa; phylum Chordata; class Mammalia; order Rodentia; family Cricetidae; genus Peromyscus; species Peromyscus eremicus. The sequence continues at coordinate 231,985 of NW_026734719.1, read as the reverse complement.
TCAGGATGAAGATTTTATTCCCTAGTAAGGCTACAGCCTTACTATAAATGGCCTTCAGTTGAAATGCCTTGTTTCTGAAGTAGTACATCATCAGGCTTATATATGAAACAAACAAACAAGCAAACAAACAAAAAACCACCAAAAACCATTCAACTTCGAGACTCCTGGGGAAAACTACAATGCATTTGTGTGTCTTTGTTCATTCTCCAGAGAATTATTACAAGAGGGTCGGCGTAAAATACATCCCCGATCTGTATCATTCGACGCCGCTGTTGCTGAGGATGAGAAGTTGAAGGTGGGCATCATCGGATGCGGCCACCTTGGGAAGCAGCTGGTTAACGTACTGCTGAGACTTGTCCCCATCCCTCCTGAGAGCCTGCAGATCTCCACTCGGAGGCCAGAGTCCCTGGGTGAGGAGCACTGAGTGTTAGACCGTAGATAGGAGGCTGGTGGCGCTAACAAAGCTATTTTGAAAAGGTCCCTTTAAAGCAGCGTTCTCTGCTTGCTGGCCTGAAATTTTGAACTTGTTAAGACAATTTTTCTCCACTTACTTGATCTGCCTCTCCTCCCTGTGCCCTGGGTGCAAATTATCTTTCTGGGTATGAGATACGGGGGAGTTTTCCATATGGTATTCAAGTCTAACTGGAATATTAGAGTCTGGAAAAAAGGTCAATGAATATTTGTATTTGGCCTTATATTTAAAAAAGGACATCTGAATATGAAAATACAATGGTTTCAGTTATTGATCAGTGTGACAGAAATAAGAACAGTGATTGTTTCTGAGGAGATGGACTGCAAAAGGACCTGTAACAACTTTCTGGGGAGAAGAAAATGTTTTCTATTTAGAGCAGCAGTTCTCAACCTGTGGGTCACAACCCCTCTTGGGGTCAAATGATCCTTTCATAGGGGTCACCTAAGACCATTGAAAAACATATTTACATTATGATTCATAACAATAGCAAAATTATAGATGTGAAGTAACAATGAAAATAATTTTATGGTTGGGGGTTACCACAACATGAGGGACTGTATTAAATGTTTGCAGAATTAGGAAGGTTGAGAACCACTGGCCTAGAGGGAAATATGGGCTGCATAGATGTATGCACTTAACCAAAACTGTTCAAACAGTATCCTTCAGAACTGTGTGGTACTGTATGTATGTAAATTATACTGCAATAAAATGCAAAATAACAGTGCAAAGTAGTATGCATATCGTAGAAAAATTACTCTTGAAGGAAGTATAATAATTACCCATATTCTTTTTTTTCTATTTGGTTTTTCATGACATGGTTTCTCTGTGTAACAGCCCTGGCTGTCCTGCTCACTTTGTAGACCAGGCTAGCCTTGAACTTACAGACCCATATGCTTCTTAACTAGGCTATTGTTTTCTTCCTTCTTTTTTTTAAGTTGTAGCTAGTTTTTCTCTCTCCGGGTCCCACCAAGCCCCGGCAGTCCCGTAGCCCACTTATAGAATAAACATACAGACGCTTATATCATTTAAACTGCTTGGCCATTAGCTCAGGCCTACCAATGTCTAGCTCTTACTCTTATACTCAGCCCATTTCTGTTAATCTATATGTTGCCACGTGTTCCGTGGCTTTACCTGCTGCCTTTACATGATGCTCCCTGGACAGCAGGCTGGCGTCTCCTCCTCTCTGCCTTCCTGTTCTCTCAATTCTCCTCTCTGCTAGTCCCGCCTATACTTCCTGCCTGGCTACTGGCCAATCAGTGTTTTATTTATCAATCACCCACAGCAGAAAGTATATCAGAAATTGAGACTGTACCTAACTGTATGCTGGTTTTTGACTTGATGCATTGGAAGTGCATTCTGTATCACTTAACATTCTTCAAAGATTTTTAAGCCTTTTCCCTGCCCCACAGTTGGCATTGAGAGCACAGCCCTGTGTCTCTGCCTCTACCAGGGTGTGCTTGCCGCCCCTGGTGTCTGGGAATTTTGGTGCTGAGGTGTTTGTGTGTGAGTGTGTGTGTGTGTCTGGCCGAGCTGCAGCTGTGAATGAAGACTGCTCTGTGATCTCCCCACCCCCCACCCCTTTATTTTCTTCTCAGGATTTAACACTGATTTCTACATAAGATTCATCTTATCACAAAAAAAGGTGATTTTAAGATCATGTAACATTCCTTAATAAACATAAACATATTAAAAAGAGCTGTGAGGTGGCTCAGCAGATTAGGGCGCCTGCTGCTAAGACTGAAGACCTGAGTTCAAGCCCTGGGACCCACAGAGTAGAAGGAGAGAATGATTCCTACAGGTTGGCTTCTGACCTCTACTGAAATACCACAGAATCCTCTCTCTCTCTCTCTCTCTCTCTCTCTCTCTCTCTCTCTCTCTCTCTCTCTCTCTCTCTCACACACACACACACACACACACACACACATACAAACACACAGCCACACACAAGTAAGTGTAAAAAATTTTTTTAAGTATCTTTCAGTATCCCAAATCATAGATATCCCTTATTTAGTTGACTGTCCTGACACATAATTTTCAAAACAAACTTCCTAGGTTGACCAATAGGTACATATTTATTAAAATATTACTTGCACACAACAAACTGCATGTACACCGACAAGTCAGAAGAGGGAATCAGATCCTATTATAGATGGTTGTGAGCCACTATGTGGTTGCTGGAGTTGAACTCAGGACCTCTGGAAGAGCAGCCAGTGCTCTTAACCACTGAAGCATCTCTCCAGCCTGGAAAGCATTCTGAATGTCATCATTTTAATATGTCTTTCAATTTCTCTTTCTTTTTTTTTCTCCCATTTTTTAATGTATACAGCATGTATGCCTGCAGGCCAGAAGAGGGCACCAGATCTCATTATAGATGGTTGTGAGCCACCATGTGGTTGCTGGGAATTGAACTCAGGACCTCTGGAAGAGCAGTCAGTGCTCTTAACCTCTGAGCCATCTCTCCAGCCCCTTTTTCCATGTTTTGATTCAAGGTTTCTCTGTGTAGCCCTGGCTGTTCTGGAACTTGCTCTGTAGACCAGGTTGGCCTCAAACTCACAGAGATCCTCTTGCCTCTACCTCTCAAATGCTGGGATTAAAGGTGTGTGCCACCACCACCAGCTCAGCATCACTTTTAACATTTTTGGTCAGTGGGACGAGTGCTTAACCTCTTGGGTAAAAAAACATCTTTTGCAATCTGTTTTTCAGTAACACTTAAAGCAGACCAGATGGAAGTATACATTTTAAATTCTTACTTTGAGAAATCCATGTTGTAGTGAGGATGATCAAATAATTAAGTACCTGTGTGTTTAACGCAATTGTATGACTTGTCATGTGCACAGAGACCTTTCCTCTACATTTATGAATATCTTGCTATTGTCTTGTATACCTTACAAAAACTATTGAACCTTCCACAGCGCCTCCCAGTTTCTGTTGTACATTCTCGCACGCTTCTAATTTTACCCACTACCCCAAGCCAGTAGGCTATCTATCTTTCAGTGAGCCACATAACATCCTGAAGCCTCGGTTGGTTCATCTGTAATATGGGAACCGCCCTCATTGGTCTCAGAGGATCCTCATTGAGAGCTGCTTTAAAGAATACATAGGAAGCACTTTATACACTATCTGGCAAGCGCGAGCTCTACAGTAAATGGAAGCAGAACGCTTCTTAGAGCATTCTTTTTTTTTCCTAGCTTAAATAAATAAAAAATAATAATAAAAACACCTAGCATCTGTTCTAAAATCAAGACAAAAAGGAATCCTGCAACAACTTCGCACAGGGGAGGGCCCTTCTTTGCGTAGCTCACAGAGGCATCCAGGAGCAGTTTCTGGTTGCTGTGGCAACGTGACTTAGGTTGCTTACTGGATACACAGTTACCACCATCCTCTCCCCACGGCAGAAGGCTGACGTTCGGGTCAAATCTCTCTTCCTTTCTCCCTCCCTCCCAAGCTGAGTTCCAGAAACAAGGAGTCCGGTGCTTGTATGACAATCCTGCTGTGGCGAACTGGGCCAGCGTATTGTTCCTCTGCTGCCTGCCCTCTCAGCTGCCTAATATCTGCTTAGAGATCCAATCCAAACTTGAGAAGACCTGCACCGTGTACAGCTTTGTATCTGCCATCCCGATACCCAGGTATCTTGTTGCATGGCATGAGAACAGAACAGCGCAGGCGCTGATGTCTCCTCCGCGTTCACTACCTGCCACCACCATAGCCCTACCTCTTGAAGTCAGTCATCCTCAGGAATAAGGAGGCAGCTTGAACTGCAGAAAGACCCAGCCAGCCTTTCTTACCCCCCCCCTCCTGCCCACCTCCCAAGATTTTCACACAAGCAACACTTAGGATTGGGATGATTTCCCTGTCTAAAACGTTAATGGCATATTATTTCCTAAGTACTCGCTCCCCGCTCTGTGCATTAATGAGAAAATACAAAAAGCTACTAAAAATACATGTCAAATGTTATTTTTGTACTCTTGCATCTAGTCAAGAGCTAGGCACATGATAACAACATTCAGTAAATATTAGGTGCATGGTTGACTAATCCAGTTAATCAGTGAGTGTTCCTAGTGCACACCCAGGGCTACATCATGTTACCTGAGCAGCGCTGTGTAGGGGAAGGGGGCTGTTGTTTTGGCTTAGATTCGAATGCAGTAGATTGGATAGTCATTTTTTTCCAATCTGGCATTGTACTCCCTGTCTTTGTGGCTTCCAGGTTGAAACTTCTACTGAACCACACCAATATCTTGCGGCCCCAATATCACTTTGCTGAGGATATTGATGATATCTGGGGAGAGAACAAGGAAATCACAGATGTTCTCCAAGATCCAGTGGTTCTTCGGGCTACCTGCCCCTACAGTAATGCGGGTAAATGCTCAACTGTAACTGTTGCTGACATTCTTTTGACAATTACCTTCCATGACTGGTGTGTGTGTACGTGTGTGTGTGTGTGTGTGTGTGTGTGTGTGTGTGTGTGTGGTGTGTTAGGGAAAGCACAAAGTAGATACATTCTTAGTTATTTGAGTTTGGTATGTGTCTTAGTTAGGGTTTCTATTGCTGTGAAGAGACACCATGGCTGTGGCAACTCTTAGAAAAGCATTTAATTGGGGTGGCTTACATTTTCAGAGGTTTAGTTCATTATCATCATGGTGTGACATGGTGGCATGCAGACAGACGTGGTGCTGGAGAAGGAGCTGAGAGTCCTACATCTTGACCGACAGGCAACAGGAAGTGGTCTGTGTCACTGGGCATAGCTCAAGCATAGGAGACCTCAAAGTCCATTCCCACAGTGACACATTTCCTCCAGCAAGGCCATACCTGTTCCAAGAAGGCCACACCTCCCAATAGTGCCACTCCCTATGAGCTTATAGGGGCCAATTACAGTCAAACTACCATAGCATGAGAAGAGCGGGGGCGGGGGGCAGGGTAAAAGTAGCTTTTCTTAGGTAGAGCTGAGAAGCCTAATTTTTGGATCCTTCAGGCTGGACTAGAAACAACCAGGGAAAATAGCTCATGTGAACAATAGAATGAGCTGGGCTTGGTGGTACATGCCTATAATCCCAGCCTTGGAGAGGTGGAGACTAGAGAATCAGGGTATCAAGACTCTTTGGCTATATAATGAGTTTGAGGGCAAATAAAGCTACATGTGAACCTGTCTCAAACAAACAAACAAACAAACAAACACAGGTGAACGAAATGTCTGGGACAAAAAGAAAATGGGGTTCCTTGTAAATTTGCAGTATTTCCCAGGTCCTCCCTGCTGTGGGCAGGGACCATTCTGGACATCCTTCTACCATTAGCAGTGTGACTTAGCCCTCTCTGCTCCCCCTTAGTGTGATCAGCACATGATGTGGTTGGAAAGGGCAAACGGGGCTCATGGCCGGGGAGGGAAGAGTGTTCATCTCCTGGCTGCATTGCCAATCACTTTAGGGGAGAAGGTGGCCTTGGCAGCCCGCCTCTGGTTTTCCTCTGGGTTCCCTGTGACTTGCTTTTGAAGATGCTCATGGTTACTTTTCTTCGTGTCTAGGGGGAGTAATCCTCAATATCAAATGGCTGGAGGGGGTGTTCTACTCGGTCATCAATGTCTGCACCGCCCGGAACGTGTTTCACTCACACGTGCTGCACATCCTCAACAAACTCTTCCTCTCCGTGCACTTAGAGAGCTGTGAGAAAGACAAATCGTCCTGCCCCAAATTTCAGCTAACAGATTTTATGAACAAGAGCTACGTCAAGAGCTTGTTTCATAAAAGGTAAGATGTCGAACATTTGGCCATTGGAATCTGTCCCACGGTTTTGTCTTAACAGATGCTTTTTAGAAACATTTCTTTGTTGGTGGCGGGTGTGTGTGTGTGTGTGTGTGTGTGTGTGTGTGTGTAGGGGGGTTGGGAGGGAAACAGTGACTAGGACTTGGAGAGACCAGAGGGAAACCTCTAGAAGTCAGTGGTGTCTTTTTGCCATGTGGGTGCCGGGATCGAACTCAGATTCTCAAGCTTGGCAGCAAGCACCTTTATGTTTTTCTTTTATACTTTCATGTTCCTCTCCCCATCTCAGTGGGGTTTTGTTTGTTTGTTTGTTTGTTTGTTTGTATTTGTTTTTCTTTGTTTGTTTGAGTCTCCATAGAGCCCAGGCTGGCCTCGAACCTCTCAACCTTTCAAGTTCCAGAATTGTAAGCATGCCCCACCACATTGCCTGACGTTGACCTGTGTCCTCTTTTAAATTTGGTACAAATAATACACTTTTCTAAAAAAACAGCACAAAATTTAAAAAATTAACCAGTTTAAAAAAAAAAAGCCTCCCTGCTTCCTAAATCCCATAGATAGTTGTCTCTAATAGACTGTTTTGTCGTTTTATCTAGGCACCAACAGATATTTGTATTGTCGTTGTATTGCAATAGGCATGCGTATCCATTACTTCAGTGTTAGAGGCATGGAGGCATAACACCATTTTTGCTTTCTATATCCAGCTGGAACTCTGCGGATGCTGGTGTTGCCTACTTCACTTAGGAACAGCAGCCGCGTGCGCAGCCTTTTAGACACACTGTGCAAGTTACACGTTGCTCTGTCTACCTGTGACAGAGTATAATTCCTTCCTCAAATGTTGCACACTGCGCTGCTAGACCATCCATGCACTTGCTTCGAGTACTTGGACAGATGTTTCTGCTGGGTAAACATCCCGATGACTGTCTGAGCTAGAGAACCCGTACATGCGTTATTGCTTAGCAAAACGTCGGCGCCGCTACCGTAGGCGCGTGTCGCTCCTCTCCAGTGTGGTAAAGATAAAGGCGCCCTTTCTGGCCTTTGCTAATCCAATATGGAAAGCTTGCTGCTGTCATTGCTAGTGACTTCCATGTCTGTAGACTCGCTGGACTCTCGGAGCTCCTTCGTGGACGCCTTGGGCACGCCGTCCTTCTTCAAGCGGCCGTTCTCTCTCCTTTGGTAGCTCTCCCGATGTCCCGCCCTCAGATCTGAGAGGTCTGAGGGACCAACCCTGGGCCCCCTTCTCTTTGTCTACACTTGTCCCTGGGTGACCTCTTCCAGTGTGGGAGTTCAAGCTGCCATTTTTACTCTCCTAGGATAGAACTCTCCATTGGTGCTGTGCCTACATAACCCCATATTCACCACCTCCTCTGAAATCCGACGCGTGTGAGCATCCTTGTTTCTGTGGGGTTCTTACCTAACTACTACGGCCTCACCAAGTGCTCCAAGGAACCCCAGAACCCCAGACATAACCATTGATTCCAGTTCTCTTCCCCACCCCATAGTCTGGTCACCAGCAGATTATACTTTCGGTGTGAAAATTCCCCTCACCTCCCTGTTGTTTCGTTTCCAGAATCCCTTTTAGTTTATTTTTTAACTGTAGTGGCCCATATCCTGTAATAACTCCCCGAGAAAAGGGTACGTTGGAAGTAATTTTGGCAATTTGTTAACATTTGAAAATGTTTGCGTTCTTAGCTACGGTTTTATTGAGAACATGGTTAAATAGTGGATTCTACACTGAAAATCATTTCCCTGAGGGGGTTTTGAGCACTGTTTCATTGTCTTTAACTTTAAGATTTGCTGTTGGGAGCTATAGGGCCTTTCTAACTCACCTTGTTATATTTTTGCTTTTTGGAGACGAGGTCTCATCTATCCCAGGCTGCTCTACCAATCCTTTGGTCAAATCCCAGGTGCTGGGCGATTTTACCCTTTCTAATATTTTTTTTTAAATCAGACAATGTCTCACTATGTATCCTTGCCTGTCCTGAAACTTGCTACTTAAACCAGGTTGGCCTTGAACTCATAAAAATTTACCTGCCTCGAGACAGGCGGATCTCTGTGAGTTCGAAGCCAGCCTGGTTGGTCTACAGAGTGAGTTCCAGAACAGGCTCCAAAGCTACAAAGAAACCCTGTCTCCAAAAACCAAAAAAGGGAAAAAGAAAAAGAAATTTACCTGCCTCTGCCTCCTGAGTGCTAGGATTAAAAGCCTGTGCCAACATGCCTGACTAAAGGTCATTCGGCTCCTCCACCTGTCTGTAATGGTCCTCCTTCCTTTATGTGGCTCCCAGTTTCTAACATTCGTTTTCCTTCTTGCTAAAGAACTGTGAACATTCCTTGTAAGACTGATATACTGACAATTCCTTCAACTTTGGTTTGATAAAGTTTTTTTATTTCTCCTTCACTTTTGAAGGATGATCCTCTAAAATTCACATTTCTGGGGGATGGAGAGATGGCACGGAGGTTAGGAGCACTTGTTGTTCTTGCATGGACCTGGGTGTGGGTTCCCAGCACCCACAGGGTAACTCATAGTCATCTGGACCAGGAGAGCTGATGCCTTCTTCTGACCTCTTCTGGCACAAGGAATGAGTGTGGTGCACATACACACATGCAAGCAAAAGAAAGAAATCTGGAAAAAGATTCACAATTCTGGGTTGATGGTTTACATACGTGTCAGTCCAATGTCTGCATGTTGGCATGGCTTCCGACTGTAAGACATTCTACCGTGAAGTAGTTTTCCTCTGGTTTCTCTTAGGATTTTGGCTTTATCTTGTCATTTTCTATAATTTGAGAATGTATCTGGATGTAGTTTTTGTTGTCATTTTATTATTGTCATTTATCCTGCTTGGTGTTCTTAGCTTGCTTAGACCTATGGCTTGCTATATGATATTAATTATTATTTTGCTATATGATATGCCATTATTATTTTAAGCATTCTGCTCCTTTCTCTCCTCCCCTTCTAATATTATGTCTGTCTGTTGTCTGTACGCCTATCTATCTGTCTGTCTGCCTGTCTATCTATCTGATGGGTCTATCTATCTATCTATCTATCTATCTATCTATCTATCTATCTGATGTGTATCTATCTATATCTCTCTATCTCTCTATCTCTCTATCTATCTATCTATCTATCTATCTATCTATCTATCTATCTACCTACCTACCTACCTACCTATCTAGTCCTTGCATATGCTGGTCCATATAGCTCATCATTGCTGTTTTTTTTTTTTTTTTTTACTTTTTCTGTCTGGCCATTTCTACAGTGATACAGTCAAGTTCAGAGAGTCTTCCTTCAGTTTGGTGTTTCACACCCAAGTGATATGTATTAAACAGACTCAGAGAAAGTAATGCTATCTTTTTCTCCACCTCAGGCCTTTCCCCTGGTTTGATCTGTCTGCTGTGCAAAGCAAGGAGACACCTTTTAGCCAGCACCTCGCGGCAACTCCTATTCTCCAGGACCACCTTACTCTCCTATACTGTGACTATTTTGGCATCTCCCTAACCAAAGAAGAACTACCAGAGGTTTCCATGGGTTCTTCGCCCCAAGGGGGTGAGGGTTGACAGAGAGCCATGCATTGTGTTAGAGAATTGTACTAATGACTTGACTATAGAATAAAAGAGGTCTATACACATCAATATACTTGCTTGTATCTAGCTTTCGAAGCTACCTAGTACAGTGCTCCCCACCAAAAGCCTTTTTAACACAAATTATTACTCTTCTAAATGCTAAATCCAAGTAATTATGTCATAATCAGATAGTCAAATAGGAAAGCTGCTTTCCCCGTAATAATATAAAGCTAGAAAATGAGACAGCTTGATTCTTCTACTTTTTTGGATAGAGAAATAAATGTTGGGTGAGCAGTCTTAGTTGAATTATGATTAATTCTTGTTTTAGTTATACTTGACTCTTCTAGGATGGCTATTTAAAGCTGTTCTCATTTAAACCATTTAAATCCATAAAACCATAAACATATTACTGGTAAAGATGTAGCTCAGCCGGGGGGTGGGGGTGGGGGTGGGGTGCTTGCCTGGGATGCAAGAACTGTGTGCTCGGTCATAAGCACCCCATAAACTGGGTGAGGTGGCACCTGCTTGCAATCCTAGCACTTAGGAGGCGGAGGGAGGAGGATAGGACATTGAAGGTTGTCCTTGGCTATATAGTGAATTTGGGTCTAGCCTAGGGTACAGGAGACCATGTCCCCAAAAAACCCCACAACAAAGCCAAAACAACCAACCACCACCACCACCACTAACAGTAAAAAACAAAACAAAGCTGGGTAATGGTGGTGGAAGTGGTGCATGCCTTTAATCCTTGAACTCAGGAGGCAGAGGTGAGTTCAAGACCAGCCTGGTTCCAAAATATTGAGTTCCAGGACAGTTAGGGCTGTTGCACAGAGAAACCCTGCCTTGAAAAACCCAACCCAACAATAAAAGCAAAACCAAACCAAAACCAAAACCAAAACAACAAAACAAACAAGCAAAAACAAACAGAGTGATGCAGAGTGATGGCACATATCTATAATCCTAGTGTCAGGAGTCTGCAGCAGGAAGTTGGCCAGTCTTGGGCCACAGGTGAGACCCTGTCTCAAAACAGACAGATACAAACAAAAAAGCACACTCAAACCTGGCACTTACACTGAATCCTTAGAAAAGCTTTGCAAACGATTGATGTTATTTCTAGGATGTACATTTGCTTCATGTTTTACAAAATTTTTTTTGTCAATTATAGTAGAGCTGAGAACAAAGCAGTGCCCCTCCCCCTCCCCCCAGCTAGGAAATGAAGTTCCCAGCTTCGTCACTGGATAGAGCCATGTTTGTCGAATGCTCAGGGGCTTTTTAGCAAAACCATTCACAATACATGGAAATCACTATGGTCTTATATTAACCATTTACATTTTTTTGTTTTGCATAATCATTCGCTAAGTAAATTCAATGGTTCCATAATGTTTTCCATTTATTCATTTGTTTATTTATGATGGTTTCTGATAAAACTTCCTAGTCTAATTTGGAGGGAAAGTTGGTTTGTCATCAAATACAGATATGTAGCACAAATATTAACTTGTCCCAATCAGGTGTGTAGTTAGAGAAGGTCCATCATTCTCTATTCTCACCACAGTGGATTTTAGGATTAGGAAATAAGATTAAGGCACCGAGGAGCTACCTCAGTGGATAATGTGCTTGCTGCACAAAAAAGATGTGCAGAATGGATCCTCAGAATCTGAGTAAAGCTGAGTTAGTGGGTGTGGTGGTTGTGTATAATCCAAGAGGTGAGCTGGAGACAGGAAATCCCTCAGGGGGCAAGCTGGCTACCCAGACTAGCCAAGTCAATGTGCTCTGAGAGTCCCTGCCTCTGTAAATAATAGGACTGTGATGATGGGGAGGATACCTGACAGCAACTTCTGATCTCCAAACGCACCCACACATGTGTGCCCCCCCATAACTGGTACAAACATACACATACACATAAAGAACACACACACACACACACACACACACACACACACACACACACACACACGCATGCATGCATGCAAAAAATGGCTCAGTAGGTAATGGTGATTGCTACCCCACCATACAAGCCAGACGTCCTGGGTTTGTTACCCAGAATCCATGTAAATAAAGGTGGAAGGAGAGAACCAATTCCACAAAGTCATCCTCTTACCTCCACATGTGTTTGTGGTGGGTAGCCATTCCAGCTTTGATCTGGAAGTTCAACCCCCATTGAGGCTTCGGTAACTGTCACGCCTACAAGGCGAGGCCAAGAGAGGACCCTGAAGATCTGAGATCCGGATGCACCGGCTCTCTTGGTTCCTGGACCCTGGACACTGGAGGGAGACCGAACAGAGTTCTCCAGAGAACACCACCGGACTGTGCTACACCTTTCCCAGACCCTGTTACCTATCCTTTCACTTGTGAGTTACCCCACAAAATAAATCTCCCTTTTAACTACATGGAGTGGCCTTAATAATTTCACCAGTATGTGTTGATGACATGTAAACCCACACAATTATATACTCAAGTTTTAAAAAATTTAAAAGCGGTGAGGCCAAGAGAGAAAGGACAGCTAAGCCTGTACAGCTTGAGAGGAAGCAGCCAGGTGTGGGAGGTGGAGGCAGGAAAATTCAAAGTCTTTGACCACACAGCAAGTTCCAGCCAGTCTGGGCTACATAAGACCCTGTCACAAACCAAACAAATCAAAATAAGATGGAAACGTGAGTTATTTAAGCAAAAAGAAGTACTTCACTTTTTTCTTTCTTCAAAAATTTCAGACATGAGTTGACTTCAGTTTAAATGTTGTAGTCTGCGAGTTTTTACATCCGAGTCCTCCCCATCTCTGCCTGTCTCTTTCTCCTCTGATGCCTAAAAGAAAACATTTCCCCCCTTTTCACTTGAAACAATTCCTTAGAAAACATCCTGGGGATATAGCTCAGTCAGTGAAGTGCCTCTATGTGACTGGCTGATCTTGTCAACTCGATGGGATTTACAGTCACCATGGAAACAAGCCTCTAGGGCAGCCTATGGGGGGAGGGAGTTAGATTAGGTTAATGGAAGGTTGATTTGGAGTAGTAGAGGTCCCCCACAGGTGAGCAGCACCACGCTATGGACTGGGGTTCGGGATGGAGTAAAAAGAAAGGGATCCAGCAGCAGCGTTCCTCTCTCCACCTCCTCATTGCAGCCACAATGTGACCTCTGCCGCGACAGACTGTACCACTGAATTATGAGCCAACAATGAACCCTTCCTTCAAGTGGCTTGTGTCGTATTTTGCCCCAGCAACCAAAAAAGGAATTTATGGTACAATCACAGGGACCTGAGTTCAATCCCCAGAACCCATGTAAAATCCCAACCATGGTGGGGCACACTTATCATCCCGGTGTGGGGTTTACAGAAACAGACTGATACTTGAGAGTCTCTGACCAGCCAGCTTAAGCCTACTTGGTGAGCCCTGGTCCAGTGAGAAACCCTGTCCTCAAAAATAAGGTGCACATGAAGCTGAAGAGATGGCTCAGCAGTTAAGGACACTTGCTGCTTTTGCGGAGGACCTGGGTTTGGTTTCCAGTGCCCACATGGTGGTTTGCAGTCCTTTATAATTCCAGTTCCAGAGAATCTGATGCCCTCTTCTGGACTTCCTGGGCACTGCACTCATGTAGAACACAATCACACACATGTGAAACACCCATACACATAAAATAACAGTCAAAAATGAGAACCACCACCAGAGGCTGACCCCTTGCCTAAACACACACACACACACACACACACACACACACACACACACACACACACACACATTTTGGATCTTTAGTTTTGAAGACATATACAAATGAATCAGCATCTTGCCAACTTAGTAACTCAGGACAGTCTTTTTCGGAGCCTTGGGGCCATCGTCTGAAGTGTGAGCAAAGAGGCGGCCGGTCACACTGCACCTGCAATGAGGAGGTGAGAGAGGAACCCTGCTGCTGGCTCCCTTATTTTTTTCATTCCATCCTGAACCCCAGCTCATAGTGTGGTGCTGCTCACCTGTGGGGGACCTCCAAATCTCCCTTCTATTACCCTAATCTAGAAACCTCCCATAGGCTGTCCCAGAGGCTTGTTTCCATGGTGACTGTAAATCCCACAGAGTTGACAAGATCAGCCAGTCATATAGAGACACTTTACTTACTTCCCTCTCTGTAGGAAGTAAGCCAAGGCAGCATTTCTCAATCTGTGGGTCATGACCCCTTTTGTGAGTGTGTGTGTGTGTGTGTGTGTGTGTGGGTCTGACAACTCTTTCATAGGGGTCGCCTATGACCATGGGAAAACACATAGCTCTACCTTATGATTCATAACAGTAGCAAAATTACAGTTCTGAAGCAGCAATGAAAATGATTTTATGGTTGGGGGTCACCACAGCATGAAGAACTTATTAAAAGGGCTGCAGCATTAGGAAGGTTGAGAACCACTGGCTTAGGAGCTTGGTGCCAAGTAGCAACTTACCAAGAACTTTCTATTTATATATATAAAAAAAAATTCCCTCCATTTGGATACAGATAATTCACCTGTATGTAAAAGACTGTGCCTGCCTACTTTAAAGAGTAGGTCTCTGTCTTTGCAAGTTCTTTCGCAGCCTACCTGTGCTCTGCTGCCACAGTTTCATGCTTATTTAAGAATAAGACAGCTCGGGGTTGGGGATTTAGCTCAGTGGTAGAGCACTTGCCTAGTAAGCGCAAGGCCCTGGGTTCGGTCCTCAGCTCTGGAAAAAAAAAAAAAAAGACAGCTCTTTTTTCTTTAGTGAACTAATGAAGTTTAATTAGGATTGCTTACAAAGGCATGGGCGAGGGGCTACTTACAGAACATGAGCAGCTTATTAGTGGCTGTACCACTGAAGGAAATGTCCCTCCTTCCCCAGTAAATTTTAATGCCTGTGGACCCTGGGGGGGGGAGGGATGGGGTTGTCAGGGCAGCCTCCCCAACAATCATATAGGCTTATGAATCCTCAGGGAGTGATGGGGTCTTCCCCTCACCACATGATGGAAAGCTGACAGACATCTGCTCCTCTGACCGATGGAGTTTAGCTTCTCCATGGCCAGGCTTGATGTAACACGTTACTACATTGCTATAGCCTCGTCTTGCTGTCTTTAATCGGTCATCTAGATGCATTTCTGACATTCTGTCACCACATGGCTATCTGGCATCTTCTAACTCAGGCTTCCTGTGTTTATAAACACTGCAAATGTCATGGGATGGTTTTTGGCACAAGGCCTGCATTGGTTTTGTTTCTTGGTAAGTGTAGAAATGTTGTCTTTTTCCTTCCAAGTGGGTAAGACTTTTGGCTCACAAGACTTAGGTATGTCTTACACACATTTCCGTGTGGTAGCATTTTGGATCCTATTGTTTCTCTATCTATCTATCTATCTACCTATCTATCTATCTATCTATCTATCTATCTATCTATCTATCTATCTATAACTATCTCTATCTATCTATAACTATCTCTATCATCTATCTATATCTATCTATCTATCTATCTATCTATCTATCTATCTATCTATCTATCTATCTATCTATCTACCTACCTACCTACCTAATTTTATGTTCATTCTTGTTTTGCTATGGGTGTCAGGTCTCCTAGGACTGGAATTAGACAATTGTGAGCTGCCATGTGGGTGCTGGGAATTGAACCCAGGTCCTCTAGAAGAGCAGTCAGTGCTCTTAACTGCTCAGCCATTTCCCCAGTCCCCTATCGTTTCTCATTTACCGATCAAATGCTTGTGCATCTTTCAACTGTATCTGCTTCTAAGGTTGTTACTTTTTTTTTTAAACTTTATTAAAGAAATTTCCTTCAAATATGTTTAAAGCATTGCCCACTTTCTGCTTTGTTACTTTCTAAGCCTAAATTATTTTCTCTTAAACAAACCTTAGAAGATGAATGGCACACATCTCCCAGGAACCACAAGCTTTCCTGAAAGACGCTTTCAAAACTGGGTTCTTTTCCAGGAAAGGCCCACAGTAGCCCAGACAGGCACTGCACAGGCATCTTTCTCCTCACAACTTGTCAAATTAGGAGGCACTTAAAAAAGAGATGTGTGTGCAAGCATATGCCACGTGTGTGCAGGTGCCCGTGGAGGCCAAATGAGAGCATCAGATCCCCTGGAGACAGAGTTGTGCTAAGTGAGGCATCTCTCTAGCTCCTGAAGGTATTTTTTTACATGAATCTTTTTTATATGTATGAGTGGTTTGCCTTCCTGTATGTGCGAATGTGCTTGGTGCCCAAGGCAGACAGAAGAAGGGTCGGGTTCCCTGGAACTGGAGTTAGAGGTGGTTGTGGGCCATGATGTGGGTGCTGGGAACTGAACCCAGGCCCTCTGATGAACAGCTCTGAATCGCCAAGTCATCTCTCCAGCCCAGGAAGGTACTTGCTCTGAGTGCTCTGCCTTTGGTGTTACAGTGAGTCTTCCTTGGAACAAACAACAGTTTGGGGTTTTTGTTTTGTTTTTTTTGAGAATTTTTATGAACACTCTAATTTCTGACAGGTTTGCCCTATTTAACATTTCCTCATGCTTTTGCAAAAACAGATGTCCTGAATGAATGCATCTTTTCTCACAAATATTTTTTAAATTAGTGTGTGTGTGTGTGTGTGTGTGTGTATGTGTGTGCGCGCACACGCATGCATGTGTGGTGATATGTATGTATGCACACAGATGTCAGTGCTAACTTTAGGGACTTGGCTCTTTCCTTCTGCCATGGGCTCTAGGGATATGACTTGGGTCATCAGGCTTACACCGCACGAGTTTTTACCCACCAGGCCTTATTGACAGGCCTGTATGTACCCCCTCTGTCACATCTCTTATTCATTGCTGGTTCTCCAGCTGTTTCTTACAGATGTGAAAATGGAGGATTGATTCCCCTAGTCCAAGTCTCAATGGCCTTTTCTGTCAGAGCACATGAATAAGCCGTTTGTGCTTGTCCTCCTGGCTCTTCTAAACCTGGCTCTGCTGATTTGAATGTTGGCACATCCTTGATTCTTGCCACCTGGTTTGGAAAGGGCTCTTTCTGCGAGCGAGGCTGCAATGAAGATGTTTCTCTGGCTCTTCTGCCACTTGTCCGTTTACTGGTACTACTTCTTCAAGTCCAGTGTAAACAAATGGAAGACTGCAGGGACGCTCAGACAGCCAAGGTCATTCTCATCTTCTTTTCCGGCTCTGAACACGCAGGACTTTCCCAGACCCTGGCTCTCTTCTTCCTTCCTGAAGCTGCTTATTCTCACTGTCACTACGCTGTCCATTCTTTTACTGACATCACTAGTAACCTGGTTCATGTTTCTGGCTCCATTGCTTCTTCCTTTGGGTCAGATGGTAAACCAGGGAGACAAAAAACACTCTGGAAATTGACTGATATTTGGGGACTGTTTTAAGCTCCTTTTGTTTGTTTTTTGTTTTTTTGTTTTTTTGAGCTGAGGATCGAACCCAGGGCCTTGTGCTTGCTAGGCAAGCACTCTACCACTGAGCTAAATCCCCAACCCTTTAAGCTCCTTTTTTTAAATAAATAAATGAATAAAAAGTCTAGCTGGGCAATGGTGGCACACGCCCTTAATCCCAGCACTCGGGAAGCAGAGGCAGGTGGATCTCTGTGAGTTCGAGGCCAGCCTGGTCTACAGAGTGAGTTCCAAGGACAGCTAGGGCTACACAGAGAAACCCTGTCTCGAAAAACCAAATTTAAAAAAAGGTCTTATTTACTATGTAAGCACGCTTTGCCCGCATGAATTTGTGAGCACCACGGTTGTCAGATGCTCATGGACACCAGGAGTGCGCCTTGAATCCTCTGCTAGTGGATGGAGTTCCAGGTGGCTGAACTAATGCTGGCAGCTGAGCCAGGGTCCCTTCCACAGCCATAGTCTGCACTCTGAACTGATGGGCCGGCTCTCCAGCCCTCTGTCTTCATTTTTAGTCTCAGACTAAGACACATCACCGTTTCTATCTTAGCATCACAACTATAGTTGTTCTCATCCGATGTAGGCCAGGGATCATCAGGCCCACTGCTCAACATACAGGAGTATGGGGGACCCCAAATCATCAGCAGCACTGCAAAGCCCTACCTCAGCTTATAAGTAGCATTATAGAATTCCTGCAAGATACCTTTAGAAACCATTTTATTTATGAGGCTGGCCCTCAGACTCATGATCCTCCTGACTTTCATGTGCCTCGTTCTAGGATTCGAGCTATGTACTATGCCTTGATGAGACATTTTTTTCAATTATAATTTCCCTAATAAATCTTAGTAGTAGGTGTATTCGAATTCAACACAAATTCTAAAAAGTATGTAGGAAGATAAATACTGCTAGCTTTAACAGACAGAAGATGCTGTGACTCGGGAAGATTTAAGACTGGAGCCCGCCATCCTAACTGTCCTCAATGAAAAGGAGAAAACCGGAAAAGACCACGCTGCCTGCCCCAACTAGTTTCCTTTGACCTTTCAAGCTCAGTGAAATGGTTTTCTCTCCTGCTGCTTGTCCAGCAGGGCCTCACGCTTCCCCCATGCCATTATCTTGCAGTAATGCCTCATTTTCTTCTGGGCATTGTTCTTCCGGGTTCTCCATTGCTTCTGTCTGCGGACTGTACTCCTGCAATCCTGACGCCTCAACAAATTCAGAAAAGGTCAGGGAGTCAGACTTCACTCCACTGTGACCCTTTTGCTCTAAGAATAAGCCGATATTGTCCCTGTAGGGAAGGCTGATACTGCGGCTGAACAGTGGCTCTTCGATTCCTAGAAGCTCTCGAGTATGACGAGATATTGTCTGAAATGAAAGCATAATATTTTTAGTGGGACTAACTTGGAAATACAAAGCTTTATTCAGTGTTTCCATGTCTCTTGAATACTAATTACTTAAATTATTTCAGTGAGAGAACAGAGTGATGAAAAGTCAGCAGCAGCCTTACTAAACTGGCCTAATAAAACTAATTTTTTTTCCAAGACAGGGTTTGCCGTGCAGCCCTGGCTGTTCTGGAACTCGATATGTAGACCAGGCTGGTCTCAAACTCAGATCCTCCTGCCTCTGCCTGCTGAGGGCTGGGATTAAAGATGCCCAGCTAAAACTAAATTCTTAAGTGCCGAATCCTCTCAAGTGTTGGAATTGCATGTGTGAGCCACACTCAGCCTTCCATTTATGAAATGTTTTGGAAAAGACAGAATTAACAGGGACAAAGAGATGATTGTCAAGAATCAGGGTGTAAAGATGTGCCGACAGTGATGGGGATCCAGAAGAAGTCTGAATTCAAGGGAACTGTTCTATATGGGTCTCTAAGCATTTATTAACATCCACAGACTTGCACACAACAAAGAATGACCTTACTGTATCAAACTTTGAAAAGTGTTGGGTGAATAGGATGAAATATAGGTGAGGGCAATTACAAACTTCAGGTATAATTACTCTGAAGTGGGTAGAAAGGAAAGAGGCTAATATAAATTATTTTAGCTTTGGAGAATAGTGCTTTGTATAGATACTGTGTCTTTTTTCAATGATTTATTATATATATATATGAGTGCTCTATCTGCATGTACAACTTTATGTGAGAATCGGACACCAGATCCCATTATAGATCATTGTGAGCCACCATGTGGTTGCTGGGAATTGAACTCAGGTCCTCTGGAGGAGCAGCCAGTGCTCTTAACTGCTGAGCCATCTCTCCAGCCCAATACTGTAAGTCTTAAAGACAAAAATAAATGTACACAAACATTGCACTTTATTTGGTAAAATTGTCTTTTAAAGGGACACATGCTTATATATGGAAAAGCCAGGCTTCTTACTGTCATAGATTAAAAATAAGCAATAGGGCTTGGAGCTATGAAGGCAGGAAAGGCTAGAACAAACCTACACCATAAAGAGTCAGAGAGGTCAGTATGTGTATATTATCTCAAATATAGGTAGATATCAAAATAGACGTCTGTGTAATGGGTCTGAGGCTACTTGGGAGAATGACACTTCAGTAGCAGCGTGCATGACCAGTGCCCACACTAAATATTCTCTGATAAAAATAACCAGGGCTTTGTGGAGACATGGTTAATGCTAGGGCAGCAAGAAGGGAAATGCAAAATGAGCCTGAAGTTTCCTGCAGTCCTAAAAAGTAAGGAGACACTTAATGGGGGAGGAGAGAACATGTTAAAAGAAGACAAGACTCAGTCTAAACACGCACCCAGTTATCAAAGATGGGAATTTTTTGAGCAACAAAGCAAATAACGATAGCACTGAGTTGTTATCCAAACAAAACTGACCATGAATCCAAACTGATATAGATGACGAGATGGATTTTTTAAGTGAGGGAAAAGGAACTGTAGGAGACTTTCCTATGGAAGAATTCCAACCAAACACAGAAGGAATGAAGGAAAGAAAAATCATCATTAAAGTAACATAGTAATAACTGCGCAGGCAGCATCTTATGATAAATGATAAAATCAGTGGACAAAGTCCTAAGGAGGAGCAGGACATTTACACAGCTTCAAATCACAATATTTTTGCCAACGTATTTGTCATTGTAGTGGCTTTACTATGAGTCTATACATTTTCAGTATTCCTCTGTCCAGGAGGTGGAGCTTAATTCTCTTCCCCGTGAATGCAAGCTAGACTTTGTACTCCATTTCTAAAAGCAGAATATACAGGGAACAGTGGCTCTGCATAGAGAAAGCCTGGCTGACACCATCTTCAAGTGGTGTTTTCATGTTTCCAATAATAAACCCTTGACACCATGTCCCCAAATCTTAGGATGCATGGCCTCTGTGATAAGAACTCAGGGCCTACCCACCCACAATTTTAGTTTCATACGAGAAAGATTAGAGAACTAAAACTGAAGGAAATTCACAAAATAACTGATCACTAACTGTTCAGTTAGAAGTTCCCCTTGGCCTCACTTCCCTGTATTCCAAATCCTTCCCTTCTCAGAAAGCCTGCCAAGTGGCTTCTCCCTGGAGCTGCTCAATACTGCGCCTAGAGGGTATTTAAGCTCCAGTCCCTAGACCTGCCATGTGATTTTTCCTCCTTCCTCCCCTGCCTCACTTCTAGGGGGCTTGAGAGTCACCTGAGAGTGCTTGGCTCCTTAAACCTGGACTTTTAATTCGGCTTGATCTGGCTTATTGCATCAGCGGAGAAACCCACTACCAGGGATCCAAAAATATTTCTCATCTGGTGCAGAAACCCAGGATCCCCTGCCAAGCCTTGGCTGCACCAGGGCAAGCCTGATTCGTTTCTTGAGCAAAGACAGACAGTCTTTGCTCCAGAGAACCTTTGTGTGAGGAGATGTCCTTCCCAAAGGCTATCCCCCAATGTCCACTGTTCAACCTCAGGCTATCCTTGGGGATGCCTCACCCTAGTCTTTGGTCTCTGGCATGCGCTTAGAAATGGGCAGTGCTGAGTCTAAACCCAATCCTCAGTCACCCCTGGGGTGGCTGCTGCAAAATTTATTCAAGTTGGGGCTGTCTCACAATATACAATACATGGTTTGAGCTCCCTCACCAGGGTTTTTGGACTCTGCACTCAGCCCCTCCCCCTCCCTGTTCATCTGTCTATTCCTATGGTTTCTTACATGTTTCTTTATACTGTAAACTCTTATTTCAGGATTTTTAAGTTGCTCATCTGACATGATTTAACGTCTAAATGATTGGTAACAATGTCTGTTTCCCACAGAAAGTTCTGTTTGTCTTGCTGTTGTTATGAAAGTCTTGTCTATTTTATATGTATGTATGTATCTGTGCCTGTATGTTTTCTTGTGGACATGGGAGCCACACAGAATTACTTCAGGCTCAGTTGGATGTGTGAATGGATGTGGCCACTGTGTGTTTCTGACTGGCCTTGGATGCCTGAGTTTATATGTTCTGTGTTTCTTGGTAATAGCTCAATTGCTATTACAACTAGATGCCTGGGCTCAGAATTTGCCTCTGGGATTTTCTGGCCCTGAATCTGATGTGGTAACAGAGAAAGTTATTTTATGCTGTTCTACCTAATTAAAAAAAAAAGCTAAGGAATTGTGTATGGTTAAAAAATCTGTAACAAAAAGTTAGCTTAAACCTTGTAACTCCAAACTGGAACTGCTCAGAGAAACCACACACGGTCCGTCACCACCTCAGCTAAGCACAGCCACATGGGCAGCCACCATTTTGAACAAGGATGGAGAAGAGAGAGGTCATATGACTTCACCACCATCTTAAATAAAGGTGACCTTATGGAGTGGGCCCACCAAGGAGACACTGGATCTCCATGTTTTGTATTATGATAGATTTCTACATGATAATTCCTGTCCTGCCCTAAAACCAAGGTTTATGAAAGATAGGATTTCAAACAATGCTGTTTTACTGAGGTATTAAAGCTGCACCTCCATGCATTCATGTACAGGGCTATCTCTTGCTGGCAGCCAGATTTTGTAATGAAAGAACAATCCCCTTGGTATTGATTTTTGAAACACTGAATTGTTTACACTGTGAAAACTGGGTTTTGCCTTCTGGGGATACTAAAGTGCTTATACCTAACAGATAATGATCCCCTGATCCTCAAACACTCCAGAGATCTGAGAATATAGCATTTAATAAAAAAGCTTCCCATGATAGAGACGTGCCAGCTCTTGGAAAGGACCCTGTATCTCCTCCAAGGAAGATGGATGGCCGCAGAAGAACTTCCACCTGGAGCTTGCTTTAAATGTAGCAAAGCCAGCCACAGAGCTGAAAACTGCCTTGAGCTGTAACTGCTAAGACCCTGTCCAGACTGTGGACAAGGAGGACATTGGGGAATTGATTGCCCCACTTTGCCAAGACAAGGTAGGCCGGTCTCCCCAAATTCCTACTTTCCAGGGAAATCTGTCAGGTCTTCTGGGCTTGGCAGCTGAAGACTGACACTGCCTTGGCACTTCTGTCCCCAACGACCACGGAGAAACCTGGGATGGCTGCACAGGTAGCCGGAAAGCTGTCTCACTTCCGCTTACTCTGGTGAAATTTATCCTTCTCAGATCTGATGGTGTTTGAT
Organism: Peromyscus eremicus; assembly: GCF_949786415.1. Classification (NCBI taxonomy): domain Eukaryota; kingdom Metazoa; phylum Chordata; class Mammalia; order Rodentia; family Cricetidae; genus Peromyscus; species Peromyscus eremicus. Next base: position 209,291 of record NW_026734719.1, on the reverse strand, counting down.
GACTGGGGTACTGATAGATTGACAGTTTAACAGTTCTCCCCCCCCCCCACCACCCAAGGCTACAACCACCATGGCAGCTTATTAATTCATTAGTTAAGTTTCCTGTTGAAAATACAGTTTTGCCTTGTTTACAGGCTTCATAGTGAAGGATAAACAGGCTTCAGATGTAACTTCCCACTTGAGGTATGTAAAGATGTTTCAGAACTCCATCCCCTTTCTATGCTATTGTTACATTGGAACTCTAGAGGTTCAGAATTTTAGCAGTGATAATTGTGGTTTTGATAAACTGATAGAGCACTGACTGAGTTCTTAAATTTCTGTGGATTTTATTGGTCCTAGCTTTTAGGACTGCATAGAGGCTTTTTCAGCGTTACTGTGTCGTCTCCATCCACATAAGGCAAAAGGCTGTTCAAATGCCAACTCCTCAAAAACAGGTTAGCATTAAAGAGGGTATGGAAGCCTGAAGGTGTGTTCAACTCTGTTCTTCCTCCCCGCTCCTCAGCCTCCTTCCCTCCCCTTCCTTCACTCGTTCAACCTCTTTTGTTAGTAAATTTCCTCTGGTTGTTTTCTAAGTACAGACTTAAAGATGTGTTTCATCGGCTAAAACCAGGCCCTAGGAAAAATGTTTATGCCTTCTAACCCAAAGCCATAGCCTTTTACTACGACACCAAGATGTAAATCTGTTCCAGCTTTTTACAGGTACCTGCAGGTTTCTGCAGAAAGAGTTCTGCTACTGTATCAAGAAATCTGGCCTGGCAGAAACTAATATCAGTCTCTAGAGCCCCTCTTGGACTCCACCCATCTTCAAGCCTGTATTTTACAGGTCCAGTTCTTCCTACAGACGAGTGTCAAGACTAACCCACAGGGGGCCCTCCAGAATGTCAGCCCCTGCACCAGCTCTAAGTACACCAACCAGGCAACTGGCAGGTTGACTTCATCCACATGCCTACTCATAAGAAGCTCCGTTATTTCTTAACTCTTGTTGACACCTTTATAGGATGGATGGAGGCACTCCCCATCTCCAGGGAAAGAGGAGATATGATGACTCAGGTACTCCTGGAACACATCATCCCCCAATTTGGCATGCCATCCCCCTCCAAGCTCCAGGGACATCAGTGCTGGCACCACCTCTCCAAGCTCAAGCAGGCACCTATCTAGGATGAATGGTCTGTCCAGCAACTGGGACCCTCCACCCTCTGGTTTTTCAAAATGTCCCAATGTAGTGCATATCTGCTCTTGCGTCTGGCTCACCACCCTTGTCTCTTCTGTACAACCAGGGCACATCTCTGTTCCATTCTTTCTGGCAGTCTTCACTCGCCCCATGGCTAGCCCTGTTCAGAGGGCCAGTGTTAATAACCTATTTTTTCTCCTAGCAACTTGCCTTCTCCCTTCCTCAAGAAACAGATCCCTGAGGTCTCCAGGATGGCAGTTAACCGAGTGCTTCTTCACCCACACCTCCCACTGAGCATGAGCTCATTGACTCCCTCTCCCCAAGTTGTCCCATGTCAGTAGGAAGTAGCCAGACTTGAACCAGTGCCCATATATTCAAGAAGGTTGGGATGTTCAGTTGGAAGCTCCCCTTGACCTCACTCCCCCCCATTCCAAACCCGGCCCTTCTCAGAAAGTCCACCAAGTGGCAGCTCCTCCCCCGGAGCTGCTCAAGACAGCGCCTCCAGGGTGTTTAAGCTCCGGTCCCCAGACCTGCCTTGAGATGTCTCCTCTTCCTCCTCCTTCTCACTTCTGGGGGGCTTGAGAGTCACCTGAGAGTGCTTGGCTCCTTAAACCTAGACTTTTGATTTGGCTCTATCTGGGTTATTGTGTTGGCAGAGAAACCCATACAAAAATACTTACCAATAACCTTCAAAAGCTTCAAGGTTATGAAAAATAGATCAGAAAAATATCTCATACTGGATGAGACCAGCTAAAGTACAACATACTAAAGCGAAAGTACATAAAGTACATCAAGATTAGATCTTAAAAGGAAAATTAGTGTGAACAACTGCAGAATTTGAATAAGATCGGTTATTTAATAAACACACACCATGATTGCATAAGATGTTGGCATCAGAAGCTGGTTTAGGCGTATGTGCAGCTGGAAAGATGAGTCGGCAGTTACAGAATCAGAGCTGAGTTTCCAGCAGCCACATCAGAGGCTCAGGCCGGGCCTGTAACTCTAGCTCTGGGGACCCAAAGCCTCTGGCCTCTAAGGGCACACACACTTGTGTGTGCACATACTTATAAATAAAACAAAATCCTTTCAAAAATGAGTATAAGAAGGAAAGGGCTGAGGAGATGAGGCAGCAGTCTTGCTGCTCCTCCAGCACCCATGTGGGGTGCCTCACCCCACCTGTAATTCCAGCTCCAGGAGATCTGGTGCTTCCTTCTGACCTTCACAGGCAAACCCCACACAGACACAGACACAGACACACAGACACAGACACACAGACACAGACACACAGACACACACACACAGACACACACAGACACACACACACACACACACAGACACACACACACAGACACACACAGAGACACACACAGACACAGACACACACACACACACACACACACACACACACACACACACGAGGTAAAAAGAAATCTTTAAAAAAATGTAAAAAAGAGCACCCTTTGTTCTTCCAGAGGATCCTAGTTTGTATCCCGTTACCCATGTCCTGTGGCTCTCAATCACCTGAAACTCTAACTCCAGGCACTTAGGTGCCCTTTTCTGGCTCCTGTGGTCACCTGTTCCTTCCCCGACACTAGGCCTACCTTACACACACACATACACACACACACACACACACACACACACACACACACACACACACGCATGATACTACCAAACTCTTTTGTAAAACCAAGTGTACAAATTAAAAATTCTTTTAAAATGAAAAAAGTGTTTGTCTAGTGACAGTTACTGATATGTTTCTGTGAGTCTGTGCGACATAACTGGTTGGCTGCTGAGACAGCATGACATTTATAAGGCTCTGTTTTGACTGACTGATTGTCATGACACAGGGTCTCCTTATAAGAGCCAATCTTAGTTTAAACTCTGTGCATCCCAGGCTGGCCTCGAACTCATCAACAGCCTGCCTTACTTAGACTCCCCAGTGCGGGAATTACAGGCATGAACTACCATGCCTGATTATAGCCATTCACAATTACTGGTTCAAGGCTACACTTTAGAATCATAAATAATTCATTCTAAATAAGCAATTCACTTATATTATTCTCCAAATATTCGTCACAGAGTTCATATATTTTGAGATTCTTTTTTTCTTATTGGTCAATACTGGGGATTGAACCCAGGGCTCCACAGATGTTCTACTGTACACTTCCCTTTTCATTTTGTTTTGAGGCAGGGTCTCACTAAGTCACCTGGGCTGGCTTTGAGCACGAGATCCTCCTGCCTCAGCCTTCTGAGTAGCTGGGAAGGTATGTCCCACCACATCTTTCTTGGTGAATCATTTTCCAAGAGAGAGGACAGAAGCAAGTGAGCTGTTCTTTTGTCTAACCTATCCTCAGAATAAACAAGACTGACTGACGTAAGCGCTGCGCTGAGGGGAACCGTGGATGTATTGGTTGCTGTAATCACAGTGCTGGAATTCCAAGGGCTTCATGTTAGGGCTGGAAGTATAGCTTAGTGGTAGGTGACTGCTTAGCATGCCCAAGGCCTGGAGTCCATATTCCCAGCCCTGCAAAACCAAACCAACCAAGCAAGAAAAAGCAGGTCTGTCTGTTAGTAAGGAGGTTGGCTATAGCCGACCATTCATGCCGGCTGTGGTAGACAACGCTTAAAATCCTAACACTTGTGAAAGGAAGGCAGAGGATTACTGCGAGTTACAGGATAGCCTGGGCTACACAGTGAGTCCCAGGCCAGCCCAGACACTGTCTCAAAAAAGGAAAACTCTTCAAAAATAAAAAAAAATTAATGTATGGTTCCTAGGAAGTTAATGTGTGTCTTAGTCTGAGGTTGGCTCCTTGGTGTATTCCCAAGTGTCAAGTAAACTTTATGCAACTACTGAATGACTTGAGTTTTATGTTACTCTAGTAACCTCAAGGAGAAGCCACATTTTCCTGATGACTTACATAAGTATGCCAAAGGTGGCTTATTAAAACTTCTTCAGATATAAGGATTCCCAGTAGGTTCCTCATTTACTTTTGAGGATTTCATTAGATTTTTAAGACCTCTTGTTTCTTACACAGCAGAAAAACTATGATCAGGATTTTGACTATACCCCATGGTATTATTCCTTTGGAATTAGAATGTCAAGTGAGTAACTTGACTTTGGTGGACTCTTAAAAATGTTTTCTTATGATGAAGAGCTGAAATTCTTGGTACTTAATGTTGTAGGGCTTTGGTTACCAGTAAAGCCTCAGGAGTCAGATGCTGGGGTGAAAGCCTGCCAGCTCAGAGAGGCAGAGAAAGCACCTGGCTGACCTTCCTCCTCTGACGATGTCCCAGAAAGAGATCTTTCTTCTATACCATCTCAAACGAAACTCCTCAAACTGAATGTCCCTCCCATCTACTTCCTGTGCATCTATTTTTCTGTCCTCCTGACTCCCTCTTACTTTCTATGTTTTTTTTTCCCCCTGTCAACTGGTTGCTTGCTCTGCCTCTTAACCTCTGGCTGACTTTATTTAATCCTGTTCACAATACTCAAGCAGAAAGCTCTTGGATTAAAGGTGTGTGCTAGGGCTGAACCACACCACAACTAGAAACAGGTTTTTTTTCCAGTAAATAGCACAATCTCGGGGTTCACAGTGTGATCAAATATCCTGCAACAGAATTCAGTACACTTTAAGTAGATGCTGGCGTCTTTTACGACAAAAAGAGCAGGAGTTTGATCTTGCAGCTCTTGGCAGCCATGTGCAGGCATGGTTAGAAACGCCATATATGTTAAATGAGCTTCTCTGTGTTATGTACATGGAAGTTTGTGGCAATTAGAATATACATTCAGAGAAGCAGAAAATGAATCCCAGAAGCATTTACATTCTGATCTTAAGCTTATCTGAATGGTCTTTTGCAAGTTGCTTTACCTCTGTGGGACTCACTTTTCTCTTCTGAGGATTAATCCATGTGTATAGTGCTTACTATACAGTAAGTACTAAGCAAAGTACAACAATTAGCTGAATGAATTAGTGTAATGTTCAGGTAGGATTCCATGTTTTAATTGTTCAGGCTTTCTAATTAGAAAGACTTGACTATTAACAAGTGTACTTTTCTGATTTACAGAATAATATGGTTCTAAGACTTGATAAAGAATTGTAGGGAACATATTCCAGAATCTTTCATTTTTAATTAACTAAAAAATCTGGAGAGTTGTTTTAGTCAGTGTTCTATTCCTGTGAAGAGACACCAAGATCATAGCAACTCTTATAAAAGAAAACATTTAGCCGGGCGGTGATGGTGCACATCTTTAGTCCCAGCACTCAGGAGGCAGAGGTAGGCAGATCTCTGAATGTGAGGCCAGCCTGGTCTACAGAGTGAGTTCCAGGACAAGTCAGGGCTATACAGAGAAACCCTATTTCAAAAACTCAAAACAAAGCAAAACAAAAAGAAAGCATTTAATTGGGGGCTGGCTTACAGTTCAGAGGTTTAGTCTATTATGGTCATGGTGGGAAGCATGGCAGCATGCAGGGAGAGATGGTGCTGGAGAGGTAGCTGAGAGTTCTACACCCAGATCTACAGGCATCAGGCAGAGAGACAGACACTGGGTTTGGCTTGAGCTTTTGAAACCTCAAAGCCCATCCCCAGTGACACACTTCCTCTTACAAGGCCACACCACCTAATCCTTCTCAAATAATACCACTCCCTAATGACTAAGCATTCAAATATATGAGCCTATTGGGGGCCACTATTATTCAAACCATACAATAGTGGAGACTAGGAACTTATCTTTAAAAAACAACTGAATCTGAGCTGGGTGGTGGTGTTGCACACCTTTAATCCCAGCACTTGGAAGGCAGAGGCAGATGGACCTCTGACGTTAGAGGTAGGAGATTTCTGAAGTTCAAAGCCAGTCTGATCTACAGAGCAAGTTCCAGGACAGCCAGAGCTATGTGGAGAAACCCTGTCTTGAAAAACAAAATAAACATATGAAACCTAAGAAATTATTTTGTTCCAAATATATAGTCTTCATTTCAAAAGACCCCTTTAAAAAATCAAATCTAATTCTGAAGACCATTTTTAGAAGCTACTGCAGAAGAACATTTACGGGCTTCCTATACCAAACAGACTCTGGAGTCTGGAGATCGAGGATGAAGAAAACCAGACAGCGTAAACGACACAGGAGCAAGTGATAATTCTTACCTTTGTTGGGGTCAAAACAGAGGGAGGAAGCAGCCGCTGTAAGCCCGAGGGACGAGAGCATGACCACACCATGGACCAAAACGGGGTAAGGAGAATGGTCTGGGGCAGATGGTAGGTAGCACGGTCCTAGTACTCTCCAAAAGGAACCCTAATAAGCAGCTCACCTTCATGTCTTCAAAATCAGTTATCCCCATCTGAGGCAGGTTGCAGCAGTTGACGTGGATGAGCTTCTGACCATTGATGAAGTTGGCAGTAAAACACTCCTGTCAATGCAAGAACAGTACTTAAACATGTACTACTGCAGCTGGAGGAAAAGAGGGGCAAGACCACATCTTCAAAAAAACCATACAAGTGTCGGGTGACATTTCATGCTGTGGCTTCAATCTGCCTTTGCATGTTGTGACTAATTTTTCTTCCTGTGATTTTTTTTTTTTGGGGCGGGGGTGGGGGGGCAGGGCTAAGGAAAGGTATCGCTCTCCAGCCCAGGCTGACCTGGAGCTCAGTTGATAACCCAGGCTGGCCTCCAACCGGTGGTGATCTGCCTGTCTCTTGTCTCCTGAGTGCTAGGATGACAGACCTGAGTCAACCATGCTCAGTCTCAAGGACATTTTTAGGTACAAAAGGCTTCAGATCCTGTGTTTTGTGGCAACCTAATGCCATAGTTGGCATTAATAAGTTAAGAAGCATACATTATTTTTGATAAAACCAATTTGGGCTGATAGCTAACATGCATTAATACTCTTAAGCACTCATGGTACATATGACATATTTGGGCAGATAGGATTAACAGTACAAACTTGGGGTAAGGGAGTTGCCACTGAGACATCTTGACAAAAGTGCAGAAAGGCCTGGTTTTGCCTAAATGTATTAAAAAATATAGATTTCTATGAAAAGAAGATTATGCATTTTTTACCTTTATTCAAGGAATGAAGAGAATTGAGATGAATAGGAAAATCAAATATAACCTTTTCTTCAGAAATACTATATATGTATATATGTATATCTATCAGTTATAGGCTAAACAAGCTCGTTTAATATGTGCTAATGAACTGGGTTCAGTCTTCACCACCACACAAACAAGACAGAAAAAGACACACACACACTCTCCAAATTTACTTCTCCCGCAGTCCAGGACATCTCTGCATTTGTAGTGAAAAAGAGGCACGAGAACACGTCAGTATAGAGGGAGAAGATGGGACTGGAGGATGTGCCTTCAAAAAGCGTTGTTTTTGTGTACCTTGTATTGAGGGAAGCCTAGCTCACTAATCCACTCTGCAACCCTCTCTGGGCTCCACTTAAGGTGTTCAAATTTTAGGCTAATATTTTTGTTGGTCTTGGGCTCTTTAAGTCCCATTTTCTCCAACCCCTGGGAAAATTCAACTTTCTTTTCACTAGCTGAATCTCTCAGTTCCATCCGAGACTCCGAAGCAGGAATGGTTGGAAATGGTTCACTGGTATCAGCCTGAGGCTCTTTGAGGCGTTCATGAGATTCATCATCTGTACCAGCTGATTCAACACTTTCTCTGGGAGATCCTATCATATACTCATGTTTAGCCTTGTTAGTTCCTTTTTCTGACATCTTTTTGTGATGTTCAGAGAATATTAGCTCATCCTTGCCTACAGGATACCTAAGTTTGCTTGGTTCTGGCTGTGACTTCTCTTGAACTTCTGGTTTGGTCTTCTGTGGTGGCACTTGACCTGTGTCCTCAGTTGATTTTATTAGTTTCTCCTTTGGAAATTCTGCTTCAGTCTGTTCTTGTAGTACTGGGCCCTTTTCCTTTCTTGACTCTACTGATGTTCTCTTTGATTGAGACTTCTGACTTGATTTTCTCGGCTTTTCCTTCTGACCTGTTGGTTCCCTCTCCTCTGATGGCTCTAGAACTTTCTCCTCAACTGACTTCTCTTGTGTCTCCCCTTGAACATCTGGTTTTACCTCTTCTGATGTTGCTTCGTCAACTGGAGTTTCAGAAAGCTCGAGTTTGATTTCTTCCAGTAGGTCTGGAATCTTTGCCTCAACAGATATTCTTCGTGTTTTCTTTGGAACTTCTGGTGTTGCCTTTTCTGGTAGCTCTAGACTTGCTTCATCAACTGGAGTTTCAGAAAGGCCCAGTGTGAGTTCTTCCAATGGCTCTGGAAGAACTTTCTCTTCAATTGACTGTCTTGGTTTCTCGTCTGGGGATTTTGGCTCAACTTGCTCAGGCTGCTCTGTGCCTATCTGCTCTGTGGACTTTATTGGAATCTCTTCTGGAGGCCGAATATCTGCTTCCTCAGTAGATGGTCTTAGCGTCTGGTCTGGAAACTCTGGTTTAGTCACCTCAGGTGGCTCTGACTTTTCTTGTATCTGCTCTGTAATCTCTGACTTGGTGATCTTTGGTGGAGGAAGGTCTTCCTCTTCAACCGATTTTCTCGGTTTTTCACTTGGAAAGTCTGGTGTGTTCTGCCCGGGACCTCTTTCTTTGTCTCCCTCCCTAAGCAACTGCTCTGGAACGTTCTGCTGCCCAGTGTCTTCTGATAACTCACTGCTCGCTGCCTCTGGAACCTTGGTTTCTGCTGGTAGCTGTGTATCTGTTTCTGTAGGCGGTTCTGTGGGTACATCTACTGAAACCTCTGGTGGTTGTAGGTCTGGCTCCTCGTGTTTTTCACCCATGGGAACCTCCAAATCCTCTCCTGCTCCCCACGATGTCTCTAACTTCAACACTTGAGTTGTCTCTGGTTCAGCTTGGCTAGGTAGGTCCATGTTGGTCTCCTTGGGAATTTCTTCTTCGGGCGTCCTGTCTGGCTCTAGCGGTACGTTTTCTGTACGGTCTGGCTTCCTCTCTTCAAAGTCATCTTCCTTAGTCTTTACTTCCCCTGGCTCTTGGTCTACCTCCGGGAGCAGCTCAGGGTTTACCCCTGCCGCGGTGTCCGATTTAGCATTATGTACTTCATGAGATTTAGTTCTTTTAGGCTGCAGCTTCAGGCTTTCATCTGGGCCAGAATCATAATCTTCTGGGACTTCAGCCATTACGCCGTCAGTTGAAGCGCCCAAGGCCTCCTAGCAACCTCAACTTCCGACAGCGTCTCTATGGATACCACGATTTCCGGCTTGGGTCTTCCTGAATCTTCCCGAGATTTTTGTCGAGCCTTGCAAGGGCTGGCCGTGAAAAAAACAGGCGATCAAAAAAGCACGTAGTAATCCCCCCTCCGTCCCCCCTGCGCGTCCACGTCGCCAGCTTCCACTGGCCAGAGCTCGGGCAGCTCCCCGACGCAGCCTGGCCGTTCCTTCCGGCCCCGGGCTCGGCTCGGCTCCGCTCGGCTCTCGGCTGCCGCGCTCGCTTCGCCTTCGGCTGTTTCCGGAGCCGCAAGCGGCTAGCTGCGGAGAAGCTCCCCGCGCGGGCTGCAGATGTCGGACAGGCAGGCGGCTGAAGGGCCGGCCTTCTGGAGCCCCGCGGCTCGTCGCGGGTCGGCGGGCGGCGTCGGGGACCGACGGGGAGTGGAGGGGAGCCAGGCGGCCTCTTCAGGTACGCAAAGGCCGGGGCGCGGGAAGGGTGGGTGCCGCTGGGCTCGGGGCCGCGCACCTCGGGCGACCCGTATCCCCACCGCCACGGGGATCGCGGCTGTGCTCGAGGTCATTTTCTACCCCGTTTCGAAATGTCTTGGTTCCCGTCCCGCTTCCTTTCTCAGACCAGCCGGGTTGGCAGTCCCGCTCCTTCCGCTGCATCTCGTCGTCGGCGTCAGTCGGGGTCCGTGTCCCAACCTCGGTTCGCACCGCGCTCGCCTCCCGCCCCTGCCTTTGGCTCCCCTGGCGACCCCAGCTCTGTCCCCCGGCTTAGCCTCTCTCCGCGTGCTCCTGCCGGCGTCTTCCCGGGCGCCCGCCTTCCTCTGTCAGAGCCCCGCTTTGCCCTAGCCTCAGAGGCGCGTAGGCCCCCCGTGCCCAGCCGCCGTCCCCTGCATCCTTCAGAGTGGGAGAGATGGAGAGAGCAGCCAGACTTGGGAGGCTCTGAGTTCTTGAAGGAACATCATAGTCAAAGCAAAGGCAGGAAGCAGAGGCTGCAGTAGCGATTTTGGAGATCTCTCTCATTCTCCGAGACCCACCCTCCTGCTGGGCCAGTGTCTCCCATTTCAGGCCACACAAGTTCCTTCGTGTGAATTTAGAGTCGTCTACCGCGCGCTGTCACCTTTCAGCCTTGTGATCATCACAGGGGCGTGTAACTAAAAGGATACCCTGGAGGGAGAGAGATCTGATCTCACTAAGTAGCAAGTAACTGGTTTTCGAGATCTCAAAGTAGACATCATAAAGTACAGCAGTGACTGAGGCATCGCTGTGGGTCCTGGGTGCTTGGTTGGAGTGTGGAATCTCACTTTTAGTGACCTTGGACAAGTGGCTTAGCTTCCCTAAACATGCCTAAGTTTCTTCTCTTGTACAGTGTGGGTACTAAAAGTACCTGTGTGCCACAGCGCTGGTGGGAGGAGTGTATGAGCCACTGTGACTAAAGTGTTTGCTATGAAATCCAGGATGCCCGCTGTGCAAAGCAGCTGCCTAGGATGAGATTGAAGTCTGGTTTTGCTCAGCTCAGTTACCAGAGCTGCCGCAGAGATGTTCCTGGATGTATCTTTCAGCATAGTGGCTTTTCTACATGTATCCTAAATATCTCCTATCGCGTGGTGTTGCCACATGCGCACATTGTTATTTCATATTATGGTAATGTATTTGATACTTTGATACTTTGGTAACAGAAATTCTAATCGGGGTGGGCTGTATCTCAGTGGTAGAGCTCATATGTGAGGTCCTGGGTTAGACCCTACCACCACCAAAAGAAGGAAAGGGAAAGAAAATTCTAAGCATACTTTTCTGAAAGATTATAAAGGTTAAACAAAAAGGCCCTTATGGAGATATGAGGTGTATGTCTCATAAACACCTGTCCCCTGTATCTGCCAATATTTATAAATTACAGACTTCTCTTTTATTTCCTCATGGGTTTGTGGTGAACATACCCAAGTGTCTTTTTTTTTTTTTTTTTTTTTAATTAATCGGACCTGTTTTCTAACATATTCCTGGAATACTCTTAACTAACCTTGGGAGTTCTGCAAATACTGGATGAAATCTGTGGGTGAAGGTCTCATTACAAGGATTTGACTGAACATCCAGTAATACCCAAGATAACCAAGGATACTCCTCGGGTTAAAGTGGTGAAGCTCAACCAGGAGCAGTTTGGTACCCCAGGGGACATCTGGCAATATCTGGAAACGTTTTTGGTTATCGGTGTGGGAGACAATGATTGCTGACAGCTGCAGGCCAGACATGCTGCTGAAATGTCCTGCAGTGCACAGGCTAGCCCTTGCCATGAAGGTCTGCTTCAGATGTCAGAAGTACTGCTTTTGAGAGAAACTCCGGCCTGGCCTTAAGCTGTGACTCCAAAGCTCGGTGGGAATGCTGCTTGGACCAGAGTTTTATAGACCTGGGAGAAAAATCTTAAAACGGCTCAAAATTGGGACTTTGTTCCCACTTGCCAGTAGAAAATGAGCCAAATTAGCAGTAGAGGTTCTAAGAAAGAATATAAGGGAAATTATGTTTTTGTCATCTCCTCTGAGAAAACAGCAGGGGGGGGGAAAAAGAATAGCTGTTCACTTGTTACTGAATTGAGGGTTTGAGTATTTCAGTGTACGTTATTCCTTCAAGAGCTCGTCAGCATCCAGAATAATGAGAACTTTTTTTTTTAAAAAAAACATGTAGCGTTTGTATTTTTTCCTGAGGTTTTGGTAAGAGGAAGGGTTTATGTATAAGCAAAAGTCTCTAGTGGTTGTGGTGTTCTGAGTGGCTTAGGGACTGTGATTGTTTTTAATAGTTTTTTTTTTTTTTTTAATTCGGGGGCACCTGGGTCTTTCAGTTCCCCAGAGGAGAGAGGAATCATTCCTTTTATCATGAAACTCTCTGAGGAATACATATTACATCATTTAAAGGCAGGTCATTTTTTTTTTTTTAAGTCTACAGAGCTCTGGGGAAAATTAAGGGCAGTGTTTATTATGATCTCAGTAGGAACTTAGTTTGATGCATATGACCAAGTATTTGATGTTGAGGAGTGGAAATGGTCAGGTGAACTTGTCTATGGTTCTACTGTGGGACTACGAGCAGCGCAGTAGGTCACAGTGACGGAAGTGTCCCATATCTGAGATTGTTTCACGTTAAGTTAATTAGGATTTGAAATTTGGTAACTCCCTGTTGGATGGTACAGAGTGGTGGAAGTTTATACTAAAAGACACTTTTTGTCTTTATTTTTTTAATTTCCTATTCTGATTTTTACATCAACATGCTGATAATTGGTTTGCCTGTGGCTTTTAAAAAATAATTTTTGTGTTTTTACAATGTTGATAGTTGGTTATCACGCCATACTTTAGTTCATGCAGGATAATACACATGTGTGTTATCTGAATGATCACTGAGGATCCACTCAGCCCCACTCTTCAGTGCTGAAGAGAAGTTGGGCCTTACGGTCACTGGATTTGACTGAAACATAACTGAGTTAATGTGTTTTCCTTTAAGCCTCTCAAATCTTAACCACATCACCTACTTTTGGGTCCTCTACTCTAGAAAAAAAAAAAGTCGAGCTAATTATATCTGCAGCAGTTTAGTGAAGGGGCCGTCTAATGAGCTCTAGAGAAACCTTGACCTAATAGTCACATACTTTGCAGAAAACCTGCTTTTTGGCTTTCCTGTAAAGAAAACACCAAAATACACAGTAAGCTCAGATCTTTAGCTTGATCAGAACGTCTGAGCCACACTCAGGAACCTGAAAAGAAAATCAAATTTTGAAAATGGTCAAGAGCTGTATGTGGTGGCGCACGCCTTTAATCCCAGCACTCGGGAGTCAGAGGTAGGTGGATCTCTGTGAGTTCAAGGCCAGCCTGGTCTACAGGGCTACATAGAGAAACCCTATCTAAAAACAAAAACAAAAAACCAAACCAAACCGAAACAAGAAAAACAAAGAAAGGAAATGGTCAAGTATAAATTGTTTGAAGAAGGCGTCTGCTTTGTGCCTCGCTGCCATCGAGGCCAGCAGTGATAAACTGTTACCTGCAGCTTCCATTCTTCCTCCTCCACGCGTTGTTTCCAAGACTGTGGCCAGTTAGGAACCATGGCAATAATCCTGTCACATTGAAGAATACCTAATTTCACTATTACTAGGTTACTCTTTTAAATTTGTATTTCGGTCCTGAAGTTATACATGATATCACTGGCTTGATAGATTACATTTTTATGGTCATACTAAGATAAGCAAATATGTATTCATTAAAATCTGTCTTGATTTCTCTAGAAACACATGGAGAATTAGCTTATATTTGACTGGCCAGTTAAAGTCTGCACTATTGAAAAATTGGCTTTTCCTTCTTCACAGTGTTTAAATTTCAGAAACCTCAAGGGATCTGTTTATACTTGTTTTTTTCCTGTCTCTCAAACAACATTCCATCTTCCCACACCATACTTCTGGAAGTACACTTGTGTTTTTCTTACCCCTTTTTACTTCCTGCCTATCTGAATCCACTTGGAAGTTGTTTTACCAGAAGTTCTTGCATAATTTAGGGCATTCCTTTAAAAAAAAAAATCTTCTCATTTTTTTTCCCTGCATACATCAAGCTGCTTGAAAAAAGACACTCTGAGAAGTGACTCTTAATATACGAGATTTGCATAGCCTGACTGATAAGGAGAAGAGGAAATGACTCACTGTGTTGGCACAGGTGCACAAAACACATTCAAGCCCTGCTTTACAGCAGTGGTCCTCAACCTTCCTAATGCGCAGACCCTTTAACACAGTTCCTCATGCTGTGGTGACCCCTAACCATAACATTATTCTGTTGCTACTTCATAGTTGTAATTTTGCTGCTGTTACGGATCATAATGTTAATATCTGATATGCAGGATATCTGAGATGCAATCCTTGTGAAAAGATCATTCACTACCCCCTATGGGGTCATGACCCATAGGTTGAGAACCACTGCTCATCAATGTCCACAGTTAAAACGTTTTCCATTGACCCACTTCTTTGCACAGTCTATTCTACAGGTTTATTCCTGTTTAAGGATGTAGGCACAACCAGGCAGTGGTGGCCCATGCCTTTAATCCCAGCACTTGGGAGGCAGAGGCAGACAGATCTCAGTGAGTTAGGCCAGCCTGTTTTGCAAAGTGAGTTCCAGGAGAGCCAAGACTGTTTAAAAAAAAGAAAAGAAAGAACAGAAAAAAAAAAAGAATGTAGACACAAGGCTATTATAGCATCTTTTAGAGTGATAAAAGATTTGGGGGAAAAAAGGTCTTTATACATGGAGAACTCCTAAATTAATGTCTTGTTTTTTATCAAATGAAATATTTGCTATAGAGAGGAATGAGAAAGATTTTTGTGTACAGCTATGGAAGACATCTGAGGTGTAACTGGAAAAAATAAAATGTGCGGTGTTGTTCTTTTGTCCTGGTTTGTGTAGGAAATGTGAAATTCATGTGTATGTGTTTGTTATATCCTTCACTATACTCACACAAACATACACATTACCTTTACATGCATAAATTCTCTGGAAGACTACAGAAAACCCAATAATATTGATTCCCTTTGGAGAGGGAGGCTAACATAGAAGGAAGCTTTCATGATATGCCTTTGCCATTTTTAAATTTTGAATAACAAGAATATATCACCTATTCAGAAAAAAATCATATACAAATGTGTGCTGGAGGGTTCTTCACTGTGTGTGTGTGTGTGTGTTTTTTTTTTCCTGAAATTGGAGTCTTTCTGCATATCAGGGACAGATCTTTTTTTAAAACTCAGATTTTTTTTTTATGAAATAGAGGTTATCATTATCTTTCCGTATTAACTTTATGTTATAGTTTACATTTTATTGTTTTAAACCAATTCATTGTTAATTTAAAACTATATTAGAATTTGTTTGTTTGTTTGGTTTTGGCTTTGGTTTTTTTCAAGACAGGATTTCACTATGTAGCTCTGACTGTCCTAGAACTCACTATATAGACCAGGCTGGACTTTAGCTCCACCTGCCTCTGCCTCCAGAGGCCTGGGATTAAAGGTATGTGCCACTACACCTAGCTAAGATTTCTTTTAAAAATAAAAAGACCAATTATCTACTTTCATAATGTACCATTGCCAACAAAATCATTCTTAGTAATTATTTTGTTAGTACACTTAATGATTCATTAATTTAATTTTATTTTGAGATAGTCTCACTATATAGCCCTGGCTGGTGTGGAACTTGCTATGTAGACCAGGCTGGCCCCAAACTTAAAAAGATCTGACTGCCTCTGCCTCCCTAGTGCTGGGATCAAAGGTGTACACCACATGCCTAGCAAAGATTTATTTATTTATTTGTTTGTTTGTTTGTTTATTTATTTATTTATATTTTGCTTTTTTGAATCAGAGTTTCTCTGTGTAGCCGTGACTGTTCCAGAACTCACTATGTAGACCAGGCTGGCCTCAAATTCATTGAGATCCACCTGCCTCTGCCTCCAGAGTGCTGAGATTAAAGTTGTGTGCCACCTTTGCCTGGCTTATTTTTATTTTTAATTATGTGTATGTGTGGGTGTGAATTTGTACACGTGTATGCCTGCAGAGGTGAAGAGTGTGTGGGATGCCCTAGAACTGGAGTTATAGGCAGTTTTGAGCCCCCTACCCCAACATGGGGACTCAGGCCTTCTGTAAGAGCAATTATGCTGTTGAGCTGTCTTTCTCTAGCACCTTACGTTTTCATAATTTTTACTTACTTAAACGTGTCGTGTGAGTGCCTGCATGTATATCTGCACCATGTGTGTGCCTGGTGCCCACAGAAGCCAGAAGAGGGTGTCAGCCCCCTGGAACTGGAGTCACAGATGGTTGTGAGCCACTGTGTGGGTGCTGGGACCCACCCTGGATCCCTAGAAGAGCAGCAAGTGCTCTTAACTGCTGAGCCATCCCTCCAGATCCACGTGTCCCTTATTAGTGATTTTTATTAATTTTAGAGTTCTTTACTCTTCATATTTGCTCTGCATTCTTCCTCACTGCTCTTCTCCTGATCTTGCTGCTCTCTCTCCCTCCAAAATAGTCTCCGTTCTGTGTGTGTGTGTGTCTACAGATACAGATTCCATATACGAGAGAAAGTGTGATGTTTTGTCTTTCTTACCCCTCGCTCCTCTCTTTACCCCCCCCCCCCGTACTCCTTCCTCTTCTCACATAGCTCCTCTTTCATGACATACGTATTTGTATACCCACACACATATGAACATCACACACATACAAAACAACAACCACAGCCTGCCAGCTGCGTGGCCGGGCTGTCTTTCAGTTGACTGTGTAGACCTTTGTCTTTCCTACAGTGTTTGTGGTGCTGTGCCTCATGTCTGTGATATTTCACATCAGTTTCTTGGGGCACGGGGGCCTCTGTTGGTTACTTTTTAACTTTTTACCTTGTGGAACAGTCAGGTTCTGTCACCCTCCTGAGAATCCCCACTTGATGTCCCCTGGAGTGACTAACGTTCCAGGAGGGAATTTCCTCCCGTGTGCATTAGAACTTGCGGAAGCACACACAGTATGGCGGTCTTTATAAGAGGACTGGTCTCCCTACTTCCTAAACCCACTAAGTATTCATACCACATTGGAGGGATGTGGTTGACAATTTCTCATAGTCCATCGGAGCCCCAGAATTCTTATCTCTATAGCAGCGAACCTCATAGCAAATGTTTAGTGTCAGAGTTTGAAATCCCCCACCCCCAAAACTCAGGCTCAAGGTTATTCAACTCCAAAGTCTTTATCAGGTGATGAGGTTAGCCCCTAGCCATTGCCTTCACCACCACCACCCCAAAATACAAAATAGAAAATTTAGCTGTGTGGTTGGTCAGAGCCTCCTTCTGCTTGTTCCTTTTGGCTTGTGAGCATCTGACCCTCATTCCTGCTCTCCAGGACTGGCTGCCTCCCTCAGTTGTCTCTTAGTCTAGAGCCTTGTCTTCCCACCTGGTTATTGTTCCCTGTGCCCCTAGGGTAACTGCGTTTTAAATAATAGGTTTCCTCTCTGATCAGACGCTCAGCCTTAGCACACTGAGGCACAGTAAGGGACAAAAAGGACGTCCTTTCTACTGCTGACCCATCCCACTGGAGGACTCACTGGGTCTCCACAACCCACAGCCAGATTTGAGGCTCATGAGGACTGTAGGCTTCTTCTGTGGGTGGGACTGCCTGCCTTCACCTGGACCGCCTCACTTACCCTTTGGCTGGGGCTCTGTTTCCCTTCCCCAGATTCTAGCTGTGCCCCTGAGCTATGTGCACGTTTCCCCTTTTGGCTATTTCCCTGCCCTTTTCAGTGGTCCTGCCATTCGTTCTCTTTGTGGACTAGAAGTTGCCCCTGTGTGATGTGGGGAAAAAAAGAAAACAACAAAAACCAAAGCACATACCTCCCCAAATCTACGGCCCTCCCTCCAGGCCCCACCTCTTAAAAGTCCACTCATTTTCCAGTGTCTTCACTCTGGAGCCCAGGTTCCTTACGCACGAACCTTTCACACAGACATAAACCGTATTCAAAGCACAGCAGTTACCATAGAGCGACTAGCTTAGACACCTATACAAAACCTCTCGTAGATCCATCGTATATATTACTGAGAGAAAATAAAGGGTGTCTAAATAAGTAGAAGGCCTTGGCTGTCCAGTATGTTTGAGGCCTGCCTGCCTAGAGGAGTCAGTCTCTCTTGCGCTCTCATATGTCAGTAAGTAAGTGGAAGCATCCTTCGTGTTTGTAGAGTGGAAAACCAAGATTACAAAGATGTTGTTTATTCCCAGGTTGGTTCTGTAGAAAATGCAATGTCAGCCGGGCGGTGGTGGCGCACGCCTTTAGTCCCAGCACTCGGGAGGCAGAGCCAGGCGGATCTCTGTGAGTTCGAGGCCAGCCTGGGCTACCAAGTGAGTTCCAGGAAAGGCGCAAAGCTACACAGAGAAACCCTGTCTCGGAAAAAAAAAAAAAAAAAAAAAAAGAAAGAAAATGCAATGTCAGGAGTAATCCCAGGAGAGTTTTGGAGTTTTCTTGGGGGGCAGTTCTAGAGTGTACATATAAGTGAAAGGCTGAAGAGGCTCTAAAATACGCCAAGCAGAGAAAGGCTTGCTTTGCAGAACAGCTGGGTCCTAAACAGTGTAAAAAAGCTTACCTTATTTTATTATGCTCCACTTTATTACACTTCATAGGTAATGGCATCTTAGGAATTGAAATCTTGATCATCCTATACTGAGCAAATATCTTCAGCAAGTATGTTTTTCTAATAGTGTGTTCTCACTTCTTATCGTGGTTATATTCTGGTAATTCTCACAATATTTCAAGCATTCGTTGTCATATATGTTAGTCGTGATCTGTGATCATTGGTCATTGATGTTAATATGGAACTTGCTTTGGGGGCACCACAAATGACTCTCATGTAGTTTGGCAGCCTTATAAACAGAGGTCATAAATGAGGCCAGGAGTGGTTGATGTCTGCAGGTGGCTTAGAAAACAGCAACAATTATCAGGTCTTTTCTAGAACAGTAAGGATGATCAGAATGAGGACAAGATGCACTAGATGCTTTTAAGTTTAAATCCTGAATGCAGACATATCCAGTGTAGGGGTATTTGTTAGGTTTCTTGTTGCAAGCAATAGAGGCTAATTCTAATAGCCTTAAGCAGAAAGAGGATTTATTAGAGGGATAAGGAGGACTCACCAAATCACTGTAAAGCAAGAGTGAGACTCCAGAGGCCAAACAAGAACAGTATGAATGCTTTGGCTGCTGCTGGAATTCCGCTCATATGCCAATCCTGTTTCAGGTCCCAGGCAGGGACATTAGATCATGTGCCTGTCCCCTGACTTTCTGGGACTAAGAATTGAAGGTCTTTTATTTCATTCTTTACTGTGTATGAAACAGCAGGGAGATGGCTGGATGTTTAAAAGCCAAAAGGTTGGCAAATGACTACTGCATCTGCCGTCCTGAGGGATCTGCAGATACAATTTATATCACCACTGAGGGTTGTTAAGGGTCAGAAGTAGACATACCTACCAGTTATTCTACAATGGAGGGCAGTGGACTTCAGATCTGTACCATTAAACTAGATATAAATTCTCAGCAAGGCTTTAGGTGTTAGAAGCCAGCATCAGTGTACCAAACCAAATTTGGCCACCTAGTTATTGTATAATTGTGTCCTCTCTAGTCTCTCTCAACTCTCTTTACCAGTTAGTGTTGGTGGGTGTTTTTTTCCCCACCCTCCAGTTCCCAAATAACTGACACAGAGACTTAATATTAATTACAAATGCTCAGCCAGTAGCTCAGGCTTGTTACCAGATAACTCTTACATTTTTAATGAACCCATTTCCATTCCTTTACCTGCTGTCACATGGCTCATGGCTTGTTACTCATTTTGTACATGTCCTGCTTCCTCTGTGTCTGGCTGGCGACTCCTCTAACTCTGCCCTCCTTCTTCCCAGCCTTCTCTGTGTCTGCTGTTCCTCCTATACTTCCTGCCCAACTATAGATCAGCCAGTTCTTTAGTAACCAATGAGAGTGGTACATTTTCACAGTGTACAGAAGGATTATTCCACAGCAAGTTAGATCCTCAGTCCTCTGTGGACTTTTTCAGAAGCCTTTTATCTGATCTGGTGTCCACCCCTACCGATGGCTGCCACAAAATTGTACCCAGGGCCTGATACATGCTAGACAAATGCTCTGCTGCTGAATTTTACCCCCAATCCTGTGTCTCAGTTATCTGCTTGTACCTTTGCTGTGGCTTCCAGCCATACTAAACTGCAGCAATAGTAAGTGTGTGTGTGTGTGTGTGTGTGTGTGTGTGTGTGTGTGTGTGTGTGCGCGCTCATGAAACACTTTTGCTTTATTCAGTTTCCTTGGCCTGTAATGTCCTTTCCATCTGACTTGGCAGGGTCCTACATACTCCTTAAGACAGTGTAATTATCATCTCTTTCAGGAAGCCTTTGATACCTGTCCACTTTGTTAATTGTTTCCGTGATAATTCAGCTAATAATTCTAGCTAAACAGTATCATGTATTTACAGTTACTTGCTTTCCAGTTTACTTCCTCCAGTAGACTGAGTCTTTGAAAGTACACATTTAACTCTGTTCACAGAATGGAAACATATTACCTGGCATGTAGCAGGGGCCTTATAAAGGTCTGTTGAGTCCAGGTTGTCATTAACTCAGAGTTCTTTTTTTTTTTTGGTTTTTCGAGATAGGGTTTCTCTGTGTAGCTTTGCGCCTTTCCTGGATCTCGCTCTGTAGCCCAGGCTGGCCTCGAACTCACAAAGATCCGCCTGCCTCTGCCTCCCGAGTGCTGGGATTAAAGGCGTGCGCCACCACCGCCCGGCTCTTTTTTTTCTTTTTCTTTTTTTTAAATGTGAGTCCTGTGTGTTACACAAAATGTTTGGCAGAGTGGTATATGAAGGACAGATTCTATGCTCTGTTCTAAGTGGATGAAAGGTGAGGACTAGGAAGATCACTTAGTAAAGTGCTTGCTGAGTTCAGGTCCCTAATGCCATGTAAAAAGCCAAGCATGGCATCATGCAACTGTAATCCCAGTGCTGAGGAAACAGAGGCAGGAGGACCCCTGGGGTTTGCTGGCCAGCCAGTTGAGCCAATTGGTGGACTCCAGTAAGAGCCTATCTCAAAAAGTAAGATAGAAGGCAGAGAGATGGCTCAGTGGGTAAAATCACTTGCACTGAATCCCTAGCATGTGGTGGCACACATCTGATATCCCAGCGCTTCTCTGGTGGCAGAGATGGGAGGATTGCCCGGAAGTTCAAGTGCCAGCTAGCCTGAGTGCACAGTACAGCAGCAAGAAACAGCAAGGGAGACCCCACCTCAAAACAAGGTGGAGGGCAAGAGCTGACTCCCGGAAGATTTCCTCTGATCTCCACACTTAATCTGTGGCATACATATCAGTACTTAATGTCACACATACACACACACACACACACACACACACACACATACACATATACATACACACACATATAAATTAAAAATATATGGATAGAGGGCTGAGTGTGGGAGTGGACATCTTTAATCCCAGCATTCCAGAGGCAAAGCAGGCAGACCTCTGTTAATTCGAGGCCAGCCTGGTCTACATAACAAGTTCCAGGCCAACCAGTAGTGCTTAATGAGACCCTATCTCAATAAAATAAAATAAAAAAGGCCTCCACTCTCACATGCACATGTATCTGTACACATCCATTTGCACACATTTGAACACCTACACATATGCTGCACATATACACAAAAGGGTCATTACTGAGTGAAAATGTAGGCTAATGGTATACATGGTATGAGCTTTTTAAAGAAAGAAAGGGAAAATATTTTATATGCATTAAGGTTTTTGTTTGTTTATTTGTTATCTTAGGGTTTCTATTGCTGTGAAGAGACCCCAGGACCACAGCAATTCTTATATAGGAAAACATTTTTTTTCAAAGTTTTTTAAAAATATATTTTATTTTATTTTTATATGCATTTGTGTTTTTGTCATGGGTGTCAGGGTTCAGACAGTTACAGTTACAGACAGTTGTGAGCCACCATGTGGGTGCTTGGAATTGAACTCAGGTCCTTTGGAAGAACAGTCAGTGCTCTTAACCCCTGAGCCATCTCTCCAGCCCCAGGAAAACATTTTTTAATTGGAGTAGCTTACATTTTCAGAGGTTTAGTCCATTATCATCATGGCAGGACATGGTGGCATGCAGGCAGACATGGTGCTGGAGAAGGAGCTGAGAGCCCTGTATCTTAATTTGCAGTCAATAGGAAGTGAACTGAGCTAAGTGTATTTTGAGCATAGGAGACCTCAAAGCCTGTCCTCACAGTGACACACTTCCTCCAACAAGGCCACACCTACTTCAACAAGGCCACACCTACTTCAACAAGGCCATACCTCCTAATAATGCCACTCCCTATGAGCTTATGGGGGCCAATTACATTCAGACTACCACAGTTTTTTTGTTTTTTGAGACAGGGTTTCTCTGTGTAGCCCTGACTGTCCTGGAACTCACTCTGTAGACCAGTCTGGCCTCCATCCACCTGCCTCTACCTCCTGAGTTCTGGAATTAAAAGCATGTGCCCCTCCGGCTAAGGGTTTGTTTTGATGATATAAATTATCAAAAAATGTTAAAATAGTAGTGTGTAATTATGATCTATCTGATTGGTAAAGATTATGTGCTCATTAAGATGTGGAAAATGGTCACATTTATTTACTGCTAGCAGAAGTGAAACTTGGAGAGAAATTGGATAGTGGGTATGAAAGTCTTGATGGGCAGACCCTGTGACAAGGAATTTCATTTCTGGGGATTTCTTATAAGGAAGCAAAATAAAAGATATTTAGATATATGCATATATATATATGTGCTCTAACTTAATAAAAATAAATACAAATTAAAAGTAATATATTAGTTACTTATCTTGTTGCTATGACAAAATACCCTGATAAAAGCAACTTAAGGGAGAAAGAGTTTATTTTTGCCCACAGTTCAAGAGTATACTCCATTATGGTGAGTTTCTTAGTACTTTCCTATTGCTGTGGAGAGACACCATGACCAAGGCAACTTATAAAAGGAAACATTTAATTGGGGGCTTGCTTACAGTTTCAGAGGGTGAGTCCATGACTGTCATGCTGTGGAGCATGGCAGCAGGCATGGCACTGGAGTATTGGCTGAGAGTTTACACCTGACCCATAAGCAAGAGATAAAGAAAGAGAGGGGTGTATGTAGATAACTGGGAATGGCGTACATCTTTTGAAACATAAAAGCCCACCCGCAGTGACATACTTCCTTCAACAAGGCCACACCTCCTAATCCTTCCCAAACAGTTCTACCAGCTAGGGAGGAAATATTCAAGCACATGCATCCGTGGGGCCATTCTCATTCAAATCACCATGAGGAGGAAGTTGTGGTGGTAGGAACTTAAGGTGCCAGTCAAGTGGTCAAGTTGCATCCAGAGACAGGAGATAGGATGGTAAGGGCTCAGCTAGCTTCCTCCTTTTTATGCGGTCTGTGACTCAAGCCCAGGGGATGGTGCCACCTATTTTCAGAGTGGGTTCTCTCACTCCAGTTAACACAGCCGAGACAGTCCTTCCCAGGCAAGCCCAGAGACTAACTAACCTAACTAACTAACCTAGGTAGTTCCTCATTGGCACACACAGAGCTTCTAACTCACTTTTATCTGATACAAATATATTAACGTATCAAGTTGACAATCAGCATTAACTATCACAGATACCAAGTTGGGTGTGGTGGTAAACATATGCAGTTCTGGCAATTTAGGAAGCCAAGGTCAAATGAATACTTGAGCCCAGAAGTTCAAGACCAGCCTGAGCAACATAGTGAGACCCTGTCTCAGAGAAAGAAAACTAAAGTAACATTCGTCACATGTTGAATTGTCAATTTCCTCAGTGGTTCACAAATTTCACTCTGATGTTGAATTGTGGGAAAACAGGCATTCACTTATTGCTGGTATGAAAGCAAAATGATAGATGGTCCCTGTCAAAGAAGACAGTCTGGCAAAAATGCGAAATACACATAAGGCGCTATAGCACAATTTGTAATATTAATGGGATGAAAAACTGGAAATAACACTGATGCCGACCATTGGGGATGAGAGTGTGGTATCGCCCATCATCAACTATTTCATTTTAAAACACATGAAGCCGGGCGGTGGTGGCACACGCCCTTAATCCCAGCACTCGGGAGGCAGAGGCAGTCGGATCTCTGTAGTTCGAGGCCAGCCTGGGCTACCAAGTGAGTTCCAGGAAAGGCGCAAAGCTACACAGAGAAACCCTGTCTCGAAAAACCAAAAAAAAAAAAAAACAAAAAAAAAAAAAACCACACACACACACACATGAAATCATTTTAGGCTCCTGAAATTGTTATTTGTTTTGTTTGTTTTTGTGGCTTTTTGGAGACAGGGTCACCCTATGAAGCTTAAACTAGCCTCGAACTCCTGATTCTCCTGCCTCAGCCTTCTGAGTTAGTATGTGCTCTTGAATGATTGACCCCTTGTCTTTTGTGACGCCTTTTGGCTTGATACATATATGCGTGTGTGTGTGTGTGTGTGTGTGTGTGTGTGCGCGCGTGTGCATGTGCGTGTGCGTGTGCGTGTGCGTGTGTGTGTGTGTGTGTGTGTGTGTGTGTGTTTGATTGATTTTTAGTTTTATAGGGTCTTATGGTTTTTTGAGACAAGGTCTGTCTTGCTGTTGTGACCCAGGCTGGTGCTGAGTTTACAACAGTCCTCAGCCTCCCAAATGTCAGGGTTCAGGAGTACACCACTGTGTTCAGCTTGAATCCATTTTATCTGATACAAGTATAGCCATCTGTGTTCTCTCGGTTATCATTTCTCACCCTTCAGCCTATGTGGTCCATACATCTGAGGTGCAGCTCTTGTAGACAGCATGATG
The DNA here is from genome assembly GCF_949786415.1 of Peromyscus eremicus. NCBI lineage: Eukaryota > Metazoa > Chordata > Mammalia > Rodentia > Cricetidae > Peromyscus > Peromyscus eremicus. The sequence continues at coordinate 184,580 of NW_026734719.1, read as the reverse complement.
TGTATGTCTGCATGTGTATCTTAGTTCATTTTGTGCTACTGTAACAAGACTGGCTGATTTATACTCTTTATTTTTTTTCAGCATTCAGAATTGAATCTAGTTCAGGCATATGAGTCAAGGTCTCCACTGACGCTCTCCATCCTCAGCCCCTCCCCGCTTGCAGTGCTAGGGACCTTGTTCATGCCCTCTGCCCTCCTCAGCCCAAGATTAGATACTCCCTAGTGAACAAAGCTTTATTTCCTATAGTTCTGGAGGCTGGGAAATCCAAGGTCACATCCAGCAAGGGCCTTCTTGCTCATGGCCACAGGCTGAAGGACAAAAGGACAGATGATAGTGAAGTTGGGGAGGGGGAACTAACCCATCCTTTGACCAGCAGTGCACTCCTGTGCTGATGTAGTCATCCCCTTCCTGAGCATCCCGTGAAAAAGGACCGGTATTCCTGAGAGCCGTGGCTGGCTCTAGGTCTGAGCAGGGCATTGGTAAGATGAGCCTGGAGCTTAAGCTAGGAAAATGGGAAACAGAAATATGTTAAAGTGTGTGCCTTAATGATACTTAATCATCATTGTTCACCTGTGTTTCTAATTATTTAGCCAGTTGGCATAGTTAACCCTTGACCTGCCTTTGATTTCTGGTTTTTTTTTTCTCTCCCTTTGGTTATTTTTACCATTATTTCTGTGACAAGGTCTTACTGTGTAGCCCAGGCTGGCCTTGAGTTCAAGATCCTTAGCCTACTGGATGTGTCGGTCGGTCGGCACACCTAGCTCTGCCCTCTTTTTCCAAGGCTCCTAAGGTAGCCATGTAATGCATGGGGGAATCTTTTTCTGGTAGAAGAATTAATTCCCACTAATATACATACAAAGTGCTAGAATTGGAAAAAGCATTTTCTAGTTTCTAATAGATTTAGACACTTTCAGACACTGATCATGGATACTTGCCAAAGCCATTACATAAATGATACATACATTTAAAACAATGATATATCACCCTTCTTCTTTTCTTTTTGCTTTTTTGAGACAGGGTTTCTCTGTGTAACAGCTCTGGCTGTCCTGGAACGTGCTCTCTAGACCAGGCTGGCCTCGAACTCAACAGAGACCCACCTGGCTCTGTCTCCCGAGTGCTGGGATTAAAGGCATGCGCTACCACTGCCCAACTACATCCCCTTTTTTTAATCAACTGCAAAACAAGTTCATGAAAAATGTTGATTAACATTTCATGCATGCCTTTTAGGAATAGATACATAAATGTGCACATACATACATACATACATATATATATATATATATATATATAAAATACACACAAACCTGTTTATTTGTGTGAATACATTTCTGAAATGATATCCATCAAATCGTTAACAGTAGTTGTCATGGTTTAGTAGATTTATGCTTAATTTGTTGCTTTGTGATTAGTTTGCTTATCGGTATGTTTTGACTTTTCTGAAGTATATTAAAAAGTTTTAAAGAAAATAAATTCTATAAAGGTAAATGGAATTTTTATCTTTATTTTATTTATTCTACAATAAACAAACAATTTTGAGTGCAATTTTAAAAAGTTAATTTGGAATAATAATAGGAATGTGTAAAGTCTGGATTTAAGTTTAAAATTCTATTATTTTTCCAAAAGTCTGTCTCAAAAATCGAGCATAAGAGGGAGTAGGTTAGAAAAAGTTTATATTTAGAAGCTAAGGGAAGCCTGATTGATGTGTTTAGACCAACAGGGTAAATTTGCAGTTAAAAAAAAGTCTAGTGTCTGGATAGTGTTATTCTCAGAAATGTTGGGCTGTTTGTGTAGTCCACAAAGATGAGGAGACATGGTTCGGGGAGGGGTTTTAGCCCCTTCCTTTGAGTGAAGCAGTGGAAACCAGGCCCACATGATCAGAGACCACCTGAGGTAGAGCTGCCAGCCTGGGGGAGGGACAGAGGGGCAGTGCGGCCATTTGAGCAGGTTCTGGGTGACAAGAGCAGGATGCCTGAGGAAGCAGCCTCCTGAGTCAACACAGGGGAAACTTCCTAATCGTGTTATCTCAGCGGAATGGCCTCTGCACAGAGCTGCAGATGGGAGCATCCGATGAGGTCATGCATCAGCTCCTCTATTGGGAGCAAGGTGGGGTGACATTGGTGCTACAGTCTTTCTACAGGTGAGGTTGTGAGTCGACATTCAGAAAAATAGATCTGCGGGGCATGATGCTGTGCTTGGGAAGCAGAGGCGGGCAGATCTCTGTGAGTTCGAGGCCAGCCTGGTCTACAGAGTGAGTTCCAGGACAGGCAGGACTGTTATACAGAGAACCCCGGTCTTGAAAATCAAAAACAAAAACGAAAACAAAAACAAAACAAAAAACAAACTCCACACACATGCATGTGCTCATACAAGTAAATAATACAGATACATCCATGTATGAACACCACACATACATACTCATGAAAAAAGAAAAATGAATTGTATGTATATGTATGTATCATGTTTTCTTTATTTATCTTTGTTAGCATTCAGGCATTTACACTGGCCTGCTCTCAGGGACCTAGCATGACACGTCATCAGCAGCAGCCAAGATGTGATGCTGTAGCTGCTCTAGCAACCAAGCAGAGCACTCTTCCTATGTGCATTCACTATATCCCCTTATAAAAGGCAAGCCCTTCTCTCCCCCATCTTTCCCTTTCCTTCTGCTAAGCCTCCCACGTGAGCTCTGTTGCCTGGTGTGACTTTGTGGTGCTCCTTGGCTCCAACCCGCCAAGGTTGCCTTCCACCATTAAAGTATTATAATCTGATGGGTATCTAGTTATATATAACTTGGCTAGTTTTGCAATGAATGTGTGTGCAGGTATCCCTAAAATGTGCTGACTTAGATTCTTGTGGGTCGGTTACCCGGTAGTGGATATATCCAGATCATACGGTAGTTCTGTTTTTAGTTTATGTGTGTATTTATGTGTCTGTATATGCTCTCATGTATGGGAAGGGAGGCCAGAAGAGGGCAGTAGGTGTTCTCTGTTATGCTTTGCCTATTCTTTTGAGTTAGGATCTCTCCCTGAACCTGGGGCTCTCATTGTCTTGGCTAGACTGGAGGCCAGCAAGCCCCATCTCCAGGGTTACAGGTGGACCTAGGATGCCTGGCCTGGTGTTGGGGAGCTGAGGTCCAAACTCCAGTCCTTCTGAGTTGGCAGCAAGTGCTCTTAACCACTCCAGCCCTTCTGTTTAGTTGTTTGAAGACTCAGGCTGAGGCTCCATAGTGGCCTCACTGCTTTATATTCCCGCCAGCAATACATAAGCCTCTACCCCTCCTTGATGATAGCACTTCCCACCCGGAAGGAATCCGATCAAATCTCACTCCAGTCTTAATTTACATTTTTCTGATGGCGAAGGGGGTTGAGCATTTTTTTCCTACTTATTGGCCATGTGTACCCCCTGTTTTGAGAACTATCTGTTCATTTGCCCATGTACTATTTAGATTGTTTGGGCGTATGTGTTTATATATTCTTGACATTGACCCCCTCTCGGCAGACTGTCTCTTTACTCTGAGACTGTTTCTTTTGCGGTGTCGAAGCTTTTTAATTCCTTGCAGCTCCTTTTGTTAAATCTTGCTCTTATTTCCTTGGCTGTTGGGTCCTTTCAGAAAACGGTTGCTGTGACTATGTCTTGAGCTGTTCTCCCTGCGCTTCCTCCAGCAATTTCAAATTCTTCAGCCCCATCCTAAGATCTTTGAACTATTTCTAATTTGCTGCTTCTTCTTCTTCTTCTTCTTCTTCTTCTTCTTCTTCTTCTTCTTCTTTTTTTTTTCCCGAGACAGGGTTTCTCTGTGTAGTTTTGGTGCCTGTCCTGGATCTCGCTTTGTAGCCCAGGCTGGCCTTGAACTCACAGAGATCTGCCTGGCTCTCCCTCCCGAGTGTTGGGATTAAAGGCGTGTGCCACCACTGCCCGGCCTCTAATTTACTTCTTAAAAAGATTTTGTTTTTGTCTTATGTGTATCAGTGCCTGTGTGTGTATAAGTACACCTCATGTGTCCAGAGGCAAGGAGAAGACATTGGATGCCCTGGAACTGGAGTTACAGATATTGGTGACCTGCCATTTGTGTGTTGGGAACCAAACTCAGGTGCTCTGGAAGATCAGCAAGTTCTGTTAACCTGTGAGCTCTCTCTCCAGCCCCCTGAATTGACTTTTATATAGGACAAGACATGATTTACACAATGACTTTTTTTTAATTATTTTTTATTTTTTTAAGATTTATTTATTATGTATACAGGGTTCTGTCTGCATGTATGCCTGCAGGCCAGAAGAGGGCACCAGATCTCATTATAGATGGTTGTGAGCCACCATGTGGTTGCTGGGAATTGAACTCAAGACCTCTGGAAGAACAGCCAGTGTTCTTAACCTCTGAGCCATCTCTCCAGCCCCCACAATGACTTTTTTTTTATTTAGACAGGACCTCAGGTAGCCCAGGCTGGCCTCAAACTCTTTATGTAGCTAAGGCTGGCCTTGAACTCCTGATCATCCTGCCTCAGCCTCCCAAGAACTGGATTGCAGGTGTGTGTTAGTGTTTCCCCTCAAATAACAAATTCTTTCCATGATTTTCTAGAGAAAGAAGATCTGGAAAACACTAAGGTCAACTCTCCACTGGCTTCTGCCTCTGACCCAGAGCCCCAGTCCTCACCCTACAGGTAGGGGCAAGCAACTGCTTTGGATAAATGCTTCTGGAAGTTCTGTCCTCTGAGAATAAAGGAACTGGCGAGGAAAGTAGGCAGTGACCTAAGGGGTAAGGCAGATTGCAGTTTTTATGTGATTTTTCAGGTTAAACCATTATGATAACCTTTGTCGTTCATTTTTCTATATTATCTTTTTATTTTTATTTTGTGTGTATGTGTGAGTGCCTTCATGTATGTATGCGTACCATGTGCATGTTTAGTGCCTATAGGAACCAGAAGAGGGACTCACATCCCTGGAGCTAGAGTTGTAGGTAGTTGTGAGTTGCCTGACCTGGGTGCTGGCAACCAAACTGAGTTCCTATAAAAGAGCAACAAATGTCTTAACTGCTGAACCATCTCTCCAGCCCGTAGGCTGTCGTTCTTAAATTTCATCTACCCACTTTCACTAGTACATACAGAGCAGAAAGGAAGGATTATACTGAGTCTTAGCGTGAGAGGAAGCCATCAATCACTAGTGGGACACAGAAGTCTGTCCTCAGTGTCATACTCGAGTTACTCCGTTCCTGTACTGTACTGTCTGGTAGAACCTGTGGTCTGCATGCCCCACGCAAACCGTGGCTGGGAATAAAAAGGGGTGTTAAGGTATTTTTAAACATCTCATACTTGTTGAGCTGTACTCAGTTCTTTCTTCTTTTGCATATGAAATAATTTATAATGTAGTTGGTGATATAATAAATAACCATGCTTTATTTGAATGTTTTTCAATAATAGACAAAATGATGTTTTATTGAATAGTTTTGTTTGCTCAATACTGTGGTTTAAAATGTATTCCCTTCAATCCTTATAACCTCAATGAAATAGGTACCCTCCCCTGCTGTTAAAACGAGGAAAGTGAAAGAGTAGAGTCTATACTCGGTGCAGATTCCCATAGCTGTAGCTTATTGTCACAACTGATAGTAGAGGGTTTAAGTTCTGTGCTTAGAAAGGCTATGTTATATACAGAAATCTTCTTCAAGGGTTTCTCCCCCTTTTTCTTTTATGTATATGAGTGTTTTGCCTGCATGTATATCTGGGCACCATAAGCATGCTTGATGCTCAAAGAGGCAAGAAGAGGGTATTGGAGCCCCTGGAACTGGAGTTTCAGACAGGTGTGAGCCGCCATGTGAGTTCTGGAAATCAAACCTGGGTCCTGTGTAAGAGCAGCCAGTGCTCTTAGCCTCTGAGCCATCTCTCCAGCCCCTCAAGGTTTTGATGACACTTAATAATTCATGCTCTTGACATTCCTAAGGTGAGGGACTTTTCATCTTCCTGTCACCGTCTCTTTGTCTTTAAAGGATGACTCTACAGCACAGAACGGTTTTATCCTCCTAAAAGTAAGTTTCTTGAGTAAGACACAGAACATTCTTAGACAAAATGATTTTTTTGTTGTTGTTTTTTTTGTTTTTTCGAGACAGGGTTTCTCTGTGTAGCTTTGCACCTTTCCTGGAACTCTTTCTGTAGCTCAGGCTGGCCTCGAACTCACAAAGATCCGCCTGGCTCTGCCTCCCGAGTGCTGGGATTAAAGGTGTGTGCTACCACCGCCTGGCAGACAAAATGATTTAATTACCATATTTACATACAGTAAATAGAAAGTTTTGTTTATAAACTTAGTGAGTGAAGAAGCTCCAGTGCACATGGTCCCAGAAGCCTAGCGCCTGATTTGTGTCTGTTGGAAATTGAAACAACACAGCTTTCTAGCTTTTCCAGTGAGGCTGGCTGTGTGGCCAGGTTCTCCCATCCTTCAGGCTAGTCTCGCTGCTCTGGGGCAGCATAAGCCAGAAGACTTAATTGACTTACAAGTTTATGGTTTTTTTTTTTTTTGACATGGCCTATCACTGGCATCAACTGATTGGCAACTTCTCTTTCCAAAAATACCTTTTGCTAATTCTCTAGAGCATAAAATGCTAATGTGAATATTAAATTCATGTGGCCATTACAACTCCTTAAAAATATTTTTAATTGGTACTAGAAAGACAGCTTAGTGGTTAAGAGCACTTGCTTGCTTTATAATCAAGAGGACCAGAGTTCAGATCCCAGCACTCACATAACAGTCTGGGCATTTCTGCAAATACCTGTAACACTAGCTCCAGAGGAAGCCACGATAGGACCTGCTGGGGCTTGCTGGCTTTCAGTCTAGCTGAAATGTGAGTCCCAGCTTCCGGGAGAGACTCTGCTTCAAAGGAATAGGCAGAGAGTGATGGAGGAGATCATCTGACACTCCCTGGCCTCTGTACACACACAAGTATGTGCACATGCACAACACATGCATCTGCACTTACATAGACCACACACACACAAACGAACACATACATACGTACAACAGAAGCTTAAAGTATTTTATAGGCAAAGCCGTTTATTCCAAGTCACATACACAGAGGCAAAGAAGAGGCTTGTTGGTTTTAGATGCCACATATAGTAACATTGGGTTAGTAGTTCTGATGAACTCTGATAGTCTCAGCTTTCCCAATATTACAGCTGATAGTGTGATCCCAATGACTGTTGTTTTCAAACAAGAACTAATATGCCTTTTAATACTTCAACAAAGAATCTGGAGATGGCTACTATTTATTCATTCAGTAGACATTTGTTGAACACCTGTTATACACCTGGGATACTTCTAGGTACCAAAAATACTGAAGGTGGACATAGTATTCCAGGGTACTGTGGTAATGGATCTCACACCCTGGTGAGGATGGCAGGCAGAGAACAAGTGTGTGACATGTCTCATCAGTGGCCCTCACCTGTGAAACTTGTATTATTATTAATACAGACAGAGGCTGCGGCAGCTGCAAGGCTCCCAGGCAGGAGTGTGCTTGAGGGGCTGAGGTGTAGTAAAGATCCAAGCAGTCACTGCTGGCAAGCGGCCTGGGCAAAGTGGAAATCCGGGCTGTAAGGTCAGAGTTCAGAGAGCCTGAGAGTTCCATATTCAGGGTTGGTTCGAGGTACCAGGCACACAGTCAGACTAGTTCCCAGCATACAGCTTGCCTTCTGGAGAAGGGACGACAGGAAACAAAAATGGACGGAAGTTTTTGGGTTTCTAAGAGTTAAAGTCATTCACCATTTCCCATGTACACTGGATGGCTTAAGCAAACCTGATTCTGACACATCACCTTTCTCAGTTGCTCTGAGGTGGTCTGGCATGACTTGGGTCTTCTAACAGACGATTATGTTTATTTGAAGAAGAGATCATCTATAAATTAAAAATGAATTTTCTTATTTATGCTGCCAAGGAAAACAGTGATAACGATAGCCTAAAAGCAGGGGCGTTCAGATATTTGCACTTTGAATAATTAGGGAAGACCTCAAAGAATTTTTTATTGACTGTATTGGAGCTGAGTGTGGTGGCTGCCGTCCTAGCATTCAGGAGGTTGAGGCAGTAGGATCACTACAAGTTTGAGGTCAGTGTGGGCTGCAGAGTAGAACATTGTCCTAAAAGACCTCCAAATTTTTAAAAATCATATTAGAAATTAAGGCTGAGGTTGGGTGGTGGTGACGCACGCCTTTAATCCCAGCACTCGGGAGGCAGAGCCAAGTGGATCTCTGTGTGTTCGAGGCCAGCCTGGTCTACAGAGTGAGATCCAAGACAGGCACCAAAACTACACAGAGAAACCCTGTCTCGAAAAAAAAAAAAAAAAAAAAAAAAAGAAAGAAATTAAGGCTGGAAATGATAATGTAGTTATCTTACTCATTTGAAAACAATAGTTAACTCACTACATATTACTTTAATGAAAATCAATCACCTTGTAAAGCAAAGATAGCACAGTAAGACAGTATAAATCCCTTTAATGTCTGGTTTAATAAAAGACAATTGAATTTCCACCTCGGCTTCTTGATTCACTCTGCTGTATTGTCATGTGTCACGGAGTCTCTGGGAAGTCCCACTGCCTACTTCAGAAAATGCAGAAAAGAAAATGGTATTTTAGTTTTAATGTGTCAGACTCCCCTAAAGGGTCCTAAGCACTACAGGGGTCCCTAGACTGTGCTTTTATAACTCCTACTTTAAACATAAAATTCACATCACCTTTTATTGGGAATAGATTTTCAGAAGGTCTGGGGGATTGTGCTACTGTCCTGGCTCTTTCCTCGTTTTCTAGTCTCTCTGAAGCCAGGGGAAATGGAGGGCGGCATAACTCATCCCCTGTTCCATGAACTTTTCCTAGGGAGACAAGAGCAAACCCAGCTGCTCACCCCAGGGAGGGTACCAAGAACACAGTTACTTCTACCCAAGTGTAGCTTGGTGAGCCACCGTGTTTCATTGGAACATGGACCATAGGCAACTTAGGGATGGATGCATCCCTGGAGAAAACGTCTCTCCCCTCCCAGCAGTTGTTAATTATCTGCATATCCTTGTGATTAATCAGTGGACACTTTCTGTTCAGTGGCCAGTCTCTGGCTTAGGCAACCTGTTATCCGTGTGACTTGTATAGAACCAACTGGGGGTCCAAACTGTCTATTGAAATTCTGGTTGGAACAAATGGTGAGAGAGGAATAAAACTAGACTCATAGAACAGCCGGCCTGCAGAGGTGGCCCAGTGGTTAAGAGTGTTTGCTGCACAGTCATGGAGACTGGAGTTTGGTGCCCAGCACCGGCGTAACAAACCAGGCATCCTGCAGATGCTTTAATTTCTGCTCTCAGGGATCTGATGCCCTCTTCTGGTCTCCATATGAGCACAGGTGCCCCCGTGCACACATTTCTCTCTCTCTCTCTTGTAGACGAAATTCTAAATGGTCTTATTAAATAAGAAACACAAAGCCAAATACAGAGTTAAAAGCCCAAGAGATCAGAGCAGTAGCGAATAGCCTTTAGCTTACCACTCGCTGCTGTCCTTCCCCTGAGAGAGAGACCTTCTCCTGTGTGACCTGTCTTTTTATTGCCTTTCTGTTCTACCTTCTCATTGGCTCTAAACCCAACCACATGATTTTCTCGTCACTGCCTGTCTATACAGACCTCCAGGTCTCTATGGTTTGAACTGGGATTAAAGGTTCGGGTCACCACTTGGCTGTGTCCTTGAACACACAGAAACTCTGCCTGCCATGTGATTGAATTAAGGGTGTGTTCCACCACTGTTGGACTTCTGCTAAATGGTTCACTTTTAGCTCTGATCCCCAGGCAGCTTTATTTATTAACATACAAATAAAATCACATTTCAGCACAAATAAAGTATCACCATATTCTCTCTCTCTCTCTCTCTCTCTCTCTCTCTCTCTCTCTCTCTCTCTCTCTCTCACACACACACACACACACACACACACACACACACACACACACACGTTTTAAAAGGAGAGCGCAGAATGATGAGTACCAGGAGTTGGCACACAGTGCAGCAGGAGATGTTGGCACAATAAGGTCTCTATTAGCATGGTAACTAGACTTAATAATAATACATTTACACCCAAAACTACAAGCAGTAAATTAAGAATGTATTTATAATACAGCAACTAAGTATGTGAAGTGATGAATATGTTAATTAGCCTCATTTGATCATTTTACGTGTGTGTGTGTATATATATATATATATATATATACACACACACACACATCTCATAGATAGCATCATACTTTATGCCAATTAGTATATAAATAAAACATAGCAACAAAGAAATCAGAGCCTGAGTCCGTCTGATGACTGAACTGTGTTCCTGTGACCGAAAAGCCTGGGGACTGGCTGTGTCTGTTCCTGTGCCCTTACCGTGAGCCAGTCAGCTCTGGGCAGTGGTCAGCTGAAGTGACATGGACCTAAATGCAGAAATCAGGAGGGGTGGGGTGTCTTTTGAATGTTGTTTTATTTCGCCTCCTCACGACCCCTTGAACTGACATGTTTTCTTCTTCTGAGAGGCCACAGATGGTATCTCCCGTGAGTAAGGATAACACGGAAGATCTACAGAAAGCAGCTGGTGCTTCAGAGGTTCAGGCTCCGGGGGAGCAGGAGTTGCTCCCAGCAGACCAGGCTCAGGTACACAGTGAGGTAGGGGAGTATTCAGGCTCTCTCTTAGGGAAAGGGGAGCTTCTGGTACCCAACTTAGGCACATAGTGGATGGGTTGGAAATAGCAGTGCGGAGATGGTGGATCCCAGAATTCTCTGTCACTCCCAGCAGGTATGTCTACCCTTTGGACATTGTGACATGTCATCATCTCTAAAGTTCACACGTGAGAACTGCATTATTGAGTTACAGAATTTTTTTTTTTTTGAAACCTCAATTTTTTTTTCAAGACAGGGTTTCTCTGAGTAGTTTTGGTTCCTGTCCTGGATCTCACTCTGTAGATCAGGCTGGCCTTGAACTCACAGAGATCCATCTGGCTCTGCCTCCTGAGTGCTGGGACTAAAGGCGTGTGCCACCACCGCCTGGCTGAAACCTCAATGTTTTAAGCAACTTTTGGCTTCATGCATTCCAGGGGACATGGGTTGGACACTCCTGTGAGGCATCTCAATTCTAATTATTTGGAGAATTCATTATCTGTAGCTAGAGTTTTCCTGCCTGGCCCACAGTCAGGACAAATCTCTGTTACCCGCCAGTCCCACAGCCGCTCAGACCCAACAAAGTAAACACAGAGACTTTTATTGCTTACAAACTGTATGGCCGTGGCAGGCTTCTTGCTAACTGTTCTTATATCTTAAATTAATCCATTTCTATAAATCTATACCTTGCCACGTGGCTTGTGGCTTACCGGCATCTTCACATGCTGCTTGTCATGGTGGCTGCTGGCAGTGTCTCCCTCCGCCTTCCTGTTCTCTCAATTCTCCTCTCTGTTAGTCCCGCCTATACTTCCTGTCTGGCTACTGGCCAATCAGTGTTTTATTTATTGACCAATCAGCAACACATTTGACATACAGACCATCCCACAGCAATTATCTGTCTCTCTCACACAGCCTGTCATTGCGTTGGCAGGCAGAAAAGGAAGTGTCAGAACGGATGTCTCATGTTCTCTAAAACCTTGATGCCAGCAGCCCAAAGTCCTAATTAAGTTGCCAGTTAAATCCACCGTGTCAAAGAAAGGGTTTCCTGTAAACTCACTAGCCAAGGTCTGCTTCCATTTACTCAGCTGTGTGGCTGGAATGGAAGGGCTTGGTCTCTGAAACAGATCTTGTGAGAACGCAGCCTGGGAGGATTGCAGACTTGACTTGCACAAGTACAATTCCAGCCTCTTAACTGGCTTGCTGACTCACTGATGTGCGCTCCCCTGTGGGCATTAGGAATGGGTTTCTCGTTGAGTTGCCTACCAGCTGGGGAAGGAGCAGGAAGTGAAGGCCTAACAACACGAAACAGGCAACACAGGGTAGTGATGTGGAGGGAACTCCCTCTCGAGTGATGGCAGACTTCTGTGTGGGTTAATGAGGGCTGTTTGTATCAAATGCCATTTGTATCCTTTTATGCAAGTCGGATATCTGTTCAAATAGAAGTCCTGTGGCTGGTTTAAAATGAAATTGTAATCATTAAAAGATCATTGCAGGGCTAGAGAGATGGTTCCCTGGTTCAGCATTTAAGAGCTCTTGCTGCTTTTCCAGAGGACCTGAGTTTGGTTCCCAGCACTCATATCAGGTGGCTCCCAACTGTCTGTGACTCTAGCTCCAAGGTACCCAATGTCCTCTCTGTCCTCTGCAGATACCCATTATACAGGACAGCACACACACACACACACACAGTCTTAAAGAACACTGCTAGTGAAATACAGGAGAGACAACTTAGAGCCTGAGGTGTGAACAAGGGAAAGGTAGGGAAAGGATACAGAGGAATGGAAAGAACGTGTAAGGAAGAGAGGAAAATTAGAAACCACGCACAAGCTGCGATGCTTTTGGTGAATTTGGTGGCTCACAGGGATACAAAAGTGACCCTTGAGTGGGGCAGCCTTTGCTATGGAAGCGATTTTTGTAGCTGGGAACGTGTGGCAGGCAGAGGGGAGTAGAGCTAACTCCAGATGGGAGTGTTTGAGAGGAGCCACTGGAAGGTGCAGTGAAGGCTGAGGCCAGACGAGGCGTGACCCAGAAACCCTTTGATGTAGGCCCGTAGCAAGCTGTGAGGATATTTGTGGGTTAAGAGGTTCTGGAGGCGGGACAAAAACTTTTCTAAAGTTGCAAGAGAGAGGGAAGAAAAGAATCTTCAGGGGGACATTTTGGTGATGTTAAGAAGTCAAGTTTAGGGGTAACTTGTACTTGGTAGAAAAAAAGAATGTTGATTAGCACATTAACGTTTGGGTTGTGGTCTCAGGGAAGAGGGGGTATCCTGCATTTGGAAAGAGGCTGATCGGAATCCACCACCGTAAGTCCTTTAACCAGAATTCTGTTGTGCAGATGGCCAAGTACCAAGCTCCACAACGATCTGGAGACATGGTCATGATCCAGTCTGAGCACACTGGAGCTGTAGATGTCCTTTCAGCGGATTTGGAATCTGCAGATCTTCTGGGGGACCACAGGAAAGGTGAGACCTTTGGAATCATAGAAGATAGTTTTTCATTTCTAATAGATGCTTGAAGGACAGAAGACAGATGGAAGGACAGACAAAGTTGTGAAAGGAAGTGATGGAAGCTGCTAGAAAGAACGTCGTCTATTAACCTTCCTAGCAAAAAACCAGGTCCAGGAGTGTTTCCCCCGCTTCTCAGTAGTAAGCTGTCTCTCCTTTCAGTCTCTCCACCTCTGATGGCCCCTCCGTGCATCTGGACCTTTGCCAAAGTAAAGGAATTCAAAAGCAAGCTGGGCAAAGAGAAGAACAGCCGTCTGGTGGTGAAGCGGGGAGAAGTAGTCACCATCCGGGTCCCTACCCATCCCGAGGGAAAGCGTGTCTGCTGGGAGTTCGCAACTGATGACTATGACATTGGCTTTGGAGTTTATTTTGACTGGACCCCGGTCACCAGCACTGATATAACTGTGCAGGTCAGTGATTCGAGCGAGGATGAGGATGAAGAAGAGGAAGAGGAGGAAGAGCTCGAAGGTAAATTTAATTTTAATTCAGTTTGCTCAACCTGATTGCTAGTGGCTGCTCTGTGGATCGTAGCATTTCTCCTCCCCATCAGAACCGTCGTTGCAGGCTGATGGGGTTGCTGGTGATGCTTTGCTGGAAAGGCCCTCCCAGCAGCTCCCCTTCCTACTCATCCTTCCTCTCTCCCTTTTAACCAGGACCTGGTTATTTCCCTATTCTCTTTGTGTGTATGGGCATCAGGGTTTTCCAGATCACGTTGGAACTTGACATTATGTTTTTTCCTCTCTTTGTTTTGGGATATTTATTCTTGACTTCAAGCTACACTCGGTGTTTACAATAAGCTAAAAGTACCCCTCCCATCTTTCCTCCATACTGCCATTGCTGGCAGAATACAAATTCTTTGCTTCATGTTAAGAGTAGTGGTCTCTGTTCCATTCTTTTTAAAAAGTCTTGTCTTTGTTTTTCAAAACATGTTTTCTCTGTGTAGCGCTGGCTATTCTGGAACTCACTCTGTAGACCAGGCTGGCCTTGAACTCAGATATTCACCGAGTGCTGGGATTAAAGGTGTGTATCACCAGCACCTGTAGCTAGAGTTTTCCTGCCTGGCCCACAGTCAGGACAAATCTCTCTCACCTGCCAGTCCCACAGCTGCTCAGACCCAACCAAGTAAACACAGAGACTTATATTGCTTACAAACTGTATGGCCGTGGCAGGCTTCTTGCTAACTGTTCTTATATCTTAAATTAATCCATTTCTATAAATCTATACCTTGCCACGTGGCTCGTGGCTTACCGGCATCTTCACATGCTGCTTGTCATGGTGGCGGCTGGCAGTGTCTCTCTGATTCAGCCTTCCACTTCCCAGAATTCTTCTCCTCCTTGTCTCGCCTATACTTCCTCCTGCCTGACTACTGGCCAGTCAGTGTTTTATTTACTAACCAATCAGAGCAATTTGACATACAGACCATCCCACAGCAAGCACCCGGCTTTAAAAATTTTTTGTTATTATTATATTTTATGTGCATATTTTGCCTGCTTGTATGTCGGTGCCTGGTGCTCTGTGGAGGCCAGAAGAGAGAGTCAGATCCCCTGGAACTGGAGTTACAGATGGTTGTGAACCCCAGTGTGGTGCTGGGGATAGAACCTGGGTCTTCTGGAAGAGCAGCCAGTGTTCTTATCCACTGAGCCATTGCTCCAGCCCCTCTCTGCTCCATTCTTGTTATTTGTCGTGTCTCCTCATGATGGGACATATAGGGAGGAATCTGGAAGTAAGTTATATAAGCGTTTGTAGTAGCCCGTGGCTTTCATGTATGACTACAAATCATTCTCTTCACTTGCCTTTTCATATCTACCAGGAAATCTGCGTGTATTTAGGAAAGAGGAAGACCTTTTTATCTTACTGCATTTTTCAGATGCCAAGTGGAAGTCACTCTGTACAATGTGTTTATCTATATTTCCTATTTCTGTTAGCTAATCCTTTCATGTACTGTAAGGATTTCCAGGCTTTGCTCTCTAAATATCTTTTCCCCACTGGAAACCAGATATGTCTAAGGTTATCAGGCTGGATAATGGGTTCTCAGAGAAGCCTCACTGTTTACTGAGACTCCCGGACTCTGGGCTACTGAATGCCAGTTTGATTCTGCTGCCTGTGGGAGGACAGCAGAGTCCCCGTTTGAGAAGCAGTCGCTCCCCTTCAGGCAGGACGTACTCAGGCTCAAAACTCTTATCTAAACTCTGCCCTTTTGCTCCTGCAGAACCCGTCCCTGTGGGAGATGTGGAGAGAGGCTCCAGGAGTTCTCTACGGGTTCGCTACGGGGAGGTCATGCCTGTGTACCGGAGGGACAGCCACCGAGATGTGCAAGCTGGCAGCCATGACTACCCTGGCGAGGGCATCTACCTGCTCAAGTTTGACAACTCGTACTCCCTGCTGCGCAACAAGACTCTGTACTTCCACATCTACTACACTAGCTGAAGGACGCGAGGCTGGGGCAGGCTGTGTTTGCTGGCTGAAGCAGGCTGCCAGCTGGTGCCTCTTGTCTATAAGCAAGAGCCTCAAGTTCTGTGTGGGGCTTCTAAGCCTCGTGCCCTGCCTGGCATGCCTGACTATTGACCCCATGTAGCTTTCCCCCTTTCTTGGCTTCTGCAGGTGGTGGTGTAGTGCTTCTGTTCTGTGGTTCCTGACTCACACTCTTGTTTCCGACTCCAGCAAAAACCCTCTCAGACGGCCCCTGCGAGGCAGAAGGCTGAAATGAAGTAGAAGGGTGTCTTTTAAAAATTGATTCACGCTGGTAAAGCTTATCATTCAGGTTGCCGCTCACTCTTCTCCAGAGCCTGTAGTGCCGATATACCTAGCAGCGCCGACCCTCTTACATTTCGAGGTGCCAGAAGAGGGACAAGCACACTGTCTATGAAAGAGCCCAATACTCTGGATGGAGACTGCTCCGTCCAGCCCCTCAGCACTGCCATATTCCTGCCTGCTGGGTATCCTTAGTCTCTAGCTCAGGCTGGGAGCCCTCACTGCCTCGGATGGATATGATTATTCCCGATGGGTAGACCTTCCTCCTCTCTCTGTACCGCGTCTCTGTTTCTGCCGTGGAGCAAGAACTTCCGAGCAATTATGATCAGTGTCCTAGGATCTACTGAGAAGAAAAGTGGCCTCCATCACTTCCTGTCTCTGGCGCTTTCTCCCTTACTAAGGGTGCTGGTAGTTGATGAAGAAAAGGTGGAAAGCAGGCACTGAATTAGTTCAGAAGCTGCCCTTTTGGAAGTCAAGTACTAGTCGTCCCGAGTGCCCTCCTCACCCCCCTCCCCCCTCCCCCCACCCCCAACCTCCATCTTTAGGCTACGGTGTTATTTAGAGAGTTTGCTTTGGAACCAAATACAGTGAAACCCACTCAGGTTTGCAGTGATTCTGGGTTTGTGTTTTTTACAGAGGATGTAAACTTACGGTGTTCACGGTCCTTAGGGAAAGCAATCATGGAGTTTTGCTGTTGCTGCTGACTGTGTGTGCTCCTTACCGGACCAAAGCCTGCAGGGACGGCCTCTTGCACTCTGTTCCCCCTGAGGCTCTGGAGCCACAGAATGCAGTCGTGTTGCTGAGGGTGGCCACAGAGCACCAGGTGCTAAGGCCTCAGGGGGAGAAGGCAAACGATGAGGCGTGGACCTCCGAAGTGAAGTCATCTGCAACTCTTTGTTTCTTACTCTGGGTTGTCTGTCATGCTTCTGAATTTTGAGTAATTAGGTTTATTTATTACTTTATTTATGCTTTTTAAAGCACATTTCAGTTTGCCTTTGAAACAGTTCTCTGTTTCCCATGAGGCTTCCCATCTGCTCTGAGCCATTAGGCCACCTCTTTCATGGCGTTAAAGACGGTTTTAGGGCTTGGAAAATGATTGTATGTCATTCCTACATGCCAGCCCCGTGATGCTTTGGGAAGAGTCTGCCCTTTCAGAGAAGGCTGCCTCCAGCCTAGTCCGTGTGTAGGTCCATCTCAGCCCTCCCAGTGAGGAATGCGTGTGAAGGACGCCCCTGCACTGGAGACTGACTACCACCACTGTCGGATGTCAAAGTCCTTTTCCTCCTCTGACACTCTCTTCATGATGTTTCCTTTGGCACATTTCTTTATTGTGTGGTTGCCTTGCACCAAGCCCCTGCCCTACAGGAGGGATCACCCCAAGAGCAGGGTCTTGCCAGTAGGTCTGTGGTCAGGAACGAAGGGAATGCATCCTGCACCTCTGTTAACCTGAAAGCCAAGTGCAGGATGATGGATGGCCATAGCCTCTGGGTCGCCAATCAGCATCCGTACCTTCATTACTTCATCATTGCGATGTGTTTCCTAGGGAATTATACTGGCAAGAATCCATCTGTGAGAAATTAGCAGAGTATCTGGGCAGTGGAACAGGCTTGCTGGTCATCATGGCATCAGACGGCGGAGTTGAAGTTGAATCATGCTTTCACTGGTTGAGTGTAGTTTGTAGAAAAAACAGCCTTTGGAGCTCCTTTCCAGTCGGCGGCCCCGCTTACGTTTCCTGTTATCAACTCCTAGCCTGCTCTCAGAATGGCGCTGGCAGGCCCCGGTAGCAAGGCCCCGGGCCTTCCCACAGTATTTAGGCTTTGCTCTGTCTAGTCTTTTGTTCTTATCATGAAGTCATGGTGGCTTATTTTCTTGGAGCCCCAGTTCTCTTGTACCAGGGAAGTCCGTGGACTTCTCATCCCTCTAACGTGCCTATCACTGGCTGGCCATTCTGCCACATTTATTTCTTACTGGTTTTTCCTCAGCAGGGTTTCTTTGTCTCATGAACGTAAAATAGCTAAAAGAAGACATGCCCACTGTATGATGACTCACTATTCTACACTAAATTTTTACAATTAAGAGAACTTGAGAGACAAAGTATTATTTCTGGAAGACACAGGTAATCACAGAGAATACATACGCGAAAACACACATACCTTGCAGGTAGTGTCATTTCCTTAGTCCCTCCTGTTCAACTTGCAACAAGCAAACAATGAAATAACTTGTTTGCTTTTATCCTGTCATGCTCTCTAGAGCACAAGGAAGTACTATGCAGTTGAAAGAAAGGATTTTGTAAGAAGGCAGATTGAGAGTCTTTACACAGAGTGGCTGCGGTTCTTAAATCTCTTCAATGTATCTAATTTTGCTACTTTGTTAAGAAACAGGACTTTTAAAAAAGACATACCCTAAAGTGCTATTTTTTCCAACATCTTATGAAAAATTTCAGCAAACAAAAAAGCATACACTTAGATCCCACATATATTTTTAAATTACAAACTGCCGGTTTTTAAACAAAGATTGTACCTTTTAGTTCCCTTTGACAAGTATCCAGTTAGAGGATGTTCCCTTCACAGTGAGTCAGCTCTGGCAGAACCTCTGCTCCAGCAGATCTCTTTCGTTCAACGCGGGCTGCCACAGGAATGGCCGTTGGCCTCCGTCTCTCAGAAAGCTAGCTGTATGTCCCTTACTTCCGACGGTAACCTCAGTGGCTTTCCTCCCTAACTGCATGTCGCTGTGAAGGTGACTGCGTAGCTGCATCGAAGGCTTTCCTTCTCATCCCTCGCTCTCCTGACATATCCTCAGGACGCTCACATGCAAATACACTCTTCAGATACCACGTGGAAATAGGTAGCAGCTTGAAAGTAGACTATTCTTAGTTAGTTTTCTTATGGATGGATCAATGCACTTTAAAAAATATTTTATTTGGTATCTAAGAAAAATGGACTTTGAAAGAAATGTATATTGTCTGTCCCATTATATGAATACAGACAAGTTAATCTGTAAATGTTTTATATTCATGGAATTAGATATTGTTGTGGACCTTATAATATATACATTTTGATTTTGGTGAGTCCTACTCAGTTCCTTCTGTGAGAGAATTGGGCAAAATCCCAACCCTAAAGTTTATGATTGTATATTTATGTTTAAGGAGCACTCTGCAAAATGTTGCCTTTGACGTGAGAGTCCGTGGTTCTAAGGTGTGGAATTGAGTGACCCTATTATTTACGTAGAAGACTTTTCTAGTAGATAAGGGTGGGGCACAAATTCAACAACTTTGTGCTGCTTCAGAACTGCCTCTTAAATGGACAGCAAAGGGTAAAAATGGGGTCGAACAGAGGGGAGAGCGAACACACTGTCAGGTATGTCCCAGAATTCATTTAGTGCTTTGGTGGCGCTTTGCTCACTGGCACTGTTTTGTAAGCCAGAAGCCTTACCGGTTCTCCTTGTGCTCAGCGGAGAATCCTCCAGCCCACTTTGCCATCTGGCAGCAGAGTCGGCCAGATGCATTTTTGAGTAGGTCTCCTCTGCTAAATGTAACCATGACCTGAGGATTGACTTCCTGTCTCCATCCTTTGGGGTTTAAGAGAGATAACAGGATGAGAGAAGGCCAAGAGTCAGTTCCACTTGTGGTGCTGAAGCCACAGTTGTGAATGTGTCCCTGCAGGCATAATTCAGATGCATTTTGTCCACCACCACAAAACCGACAGCCATGTGAGTGCTGGGGTAGCAAGCAGGCCTCCTGCAGGCTGACAGCATCACCACCTTGAGCCACACAGAGCAAACCACACACAGTTTTCTCTATTAGAGCTTCTATTTGGAGTTTCTCCTGATGCTAAGCATCCACACTGACCCCTGTCCCTAGTTTTTTCCATATTACCAGAAGTGTAGAATGCCTACACTCTGAGAACAGGGTAGCATGGGTCCCTTCAGAGTCTCACTGTTTGAAAAGGTGAGCTTCCATCTGAAGAAGGGAATTGGTGTCATTGCTGCTGTGCGGTACGTCGTTAGGGGATGTGTTCTGTAAAAAGCAAGTCACTGTATTCATTGTGTGCATGTGCTCAGGGACCTATCACACTCCTTCGGGGTATGAATGAGTATCAAAACCCAGTCGTAAGCTGGGTATCTGATTTCCAATGACCTAAGCAAGCACTCTTTGTTCCTGGTGGTGTTTGCAGGGACACTCAGCAAGAACTCCTTGGATCTGTATGTATCTGATGCTGGTGGGTGACAGCCTTTTGCTTTGTATAACTCATGTAGCACCCGTGGACATTCCCAAAGAACACCCAGTTTTCTAAGGTGAATTGTGATCCAAAGTGTAGGGAAACATTGTAAGTATTGTGTGGCCAGATTGCAGTCACTGTTCCCTCTAGATGTAGTATTGCTTTCTTGGACCAAGAAGGCTAACCAGAGCCTCTGAACCACTGTCTCAAAGCTAAGAAAATACAATCAATGATATAAAGCCTGATAGGATACTGATAATTTGGCTCCCTTACAAATAGTCATTCCTCACGAACAAAGTATAGACAGGACACTGGCTGAGAAATTGTAGGGCTGATCCCTGGTTTGAATCCATGATCTGATCCATGATTTTTAGCATGTGGAACATAGACAGCTCTTCATTCTAAGATACACTAAAATGGTGCCCCAGAGACCTAGAAATACATGCTGCTTTATGAAATTTCAGTTTCCTGTCATTTTAATCAGGTAGCTTTTTGATTTATCTGGGGGTAAAATTGTGTATTTGAAATGACTTATGGGAACAGAGTTTATTTTCTAAAGTTCTGACAGGATTATGAAAGATTCTGAAGTTTGGAGTTGCAATGATGTATAGTATTCCTGAAGAGCCCTTAATTCACTGTCAGTTGAAGGGGGTCCTCCTAAACTCCTCATCACTCAGGGTTGAAATGCCTCGTCTGTAATGTCTCCTTGCTATTGTCATTGTTCATTCTTAGGTTCAGGCCAGGACTCATCTAGAAAACATTATCTTAATTTCTTCTCTCATATCCTGAGTAGTACATTTTATTAAGACGTTTTATGTTAAAAATACATCTTGTGTCCGGTTCTGAGATAATTGTCCCCTAAGTGCATTAGCTTTCATTTAATCAGTCTGACTTATTTCCACTTAGCCATGTTAAAGAACAAGCCAGTCTGGAAAAAGCAATCCCATGATGCATGACTTTGGTATATCCATGTTCCCTTAATAATGGGAAGTGTTTTGAAACTCACAGAAGAAATGTTTGATGCTTTGTAATAAAACGTCACTTGTAAATGCTTTGTAACAAAGTGATAGATTCTAGAGAGCAGAGTGGATAAGCAAAATGGGAAGGCAGAGAGATGCCTGGAGATTTCCTAACCACGATGCCATTTGCTTATACATCCAAAGGGAGCCATCATCATCATCCAGACAGCCGTCGGTGATTTAAAGGGGTTTGTGTTTTCTTTTCTTACTGTTGTGTATCATATGCTGCTGCCATGGTTACCAAAGGCCTGGGAGGGAAACTATATCACAGTCTTGTCTTTTTTCTTCAAAATGCAAACAAATCCAAACCAATCAGCTATTAGAGTCAACTTGTTTTACAAGTCACCCTGTCATGAGAAATGCTGTTAACATGTATGATTTTCACATGAAGAACTCTGTACCAATTGTCACTTAGTTCTTCTGTCCTCCTGAGTGGTTTTTCTTTCGTCATACTGTATATTTGCACTTCATGTGTGGCACTGAATGTGTTGCTGTGATACCCGGATGGATGCTGAGCCATGGTTAAACAGCTGAGTTCTGGTGTTTTTATATTATGTGACAGTTTTGTGAAATGCTTTTGTGCATTTTTTGTCTTCTTTTCCAAGTTTTGAAATCTGTCATAAATAAACTTGTTCACTGTGCACCTAAAATATTTGAGTTCTATCTTAATAAGCCCGGCTGATAACCATTTGAAATTTTGTCTTTTCTCTTCAGCTTAAGAGGAAAAGTATTCCGTGGACTCGTGTGAATTCTTCTATCATCTACTAAGATTATAAAATTTAAGAAAAATTGAGACTAAGATGAATGTCTGTATGTAAATTCCTGTCAGAAGGGATGATGGAGAGATGGCTCAGACATCAAGAAAGAGCACTTGCTGCTCTTGTAGAGGACCCAGGTTCGGTTTCTAGGACCTCATGGTAGCTCACAACCATCTGTAACTCCAGTTCCAGAGGATATACTCTTTTTCTGGCCTCCAGTGGCATTGTATGCACATGGTACATAGACATACATGCAACCAAAACACCCATGCACATAAAATAAAAATAAATTTAAAAATCTTTGGGGTTGAGAAATGTCCAAGTAGTGGAGAGCACTAGTTGTCTCACAGAGCACCTGGGTTTGGTTTCCAGCACAGCATGGTTATTCCTGCTCTAAGGGACCCCATGCCTTCCTCTGACCTCTTCAGGCACCAGACATGCACATGCCGCACATACATATATGCAGACAAAACATTAATAAAATTTAAAAAGTGTAAAAATAAGTCATCGGCAGCTCACAAATTGCAGCACTTGGCATTCAACAGTAATCTTAGAGTATTCACAAATCAGAATGGTGCCTGACCTCGGAACCAAGAGCTAGGTGTTATATTGCAATATAATGAGTATCTTATGAACATCTGTATCCACCTGCTTACTCAACACATTTACCTCTTCCTATAATGGATACATAAACTTTTTTGGGGAAAAATTCTGCTTTTTTGTTTTACACTCCACGCCTAGTACTAGGGATTGAATTATTGTTCCGTTTATTCTTCAACTTTTTCCTGCCTGCTTTACTCCTTCTGAAGTATTTCCTGAGATTCATTGCTCCCATGGGATTGGGACATCTTTCTCATGTAACCCAGTGGTGGAACCACTCAGATATATTCTTCCTCTACTGTGGCCACTCTGGCCCCAGGAACTGAATCAGAGCCTTCTGTGGCCCAGGCACACCAGAACCAAGTGCTGATTTTTACAAACCCGATAAATAAGACGGAAATGAAGGACTTTGAGCACTCAGCGTTTTGAGGGAAGTCCCTATTGAGAAATGCCCCTTACAAAGGTGATGGTCATTGATGTAGTTTAATGTTTAGGACAACTCCAAAATTCACAGAGACGTAATCCCCAATGCAATAGTATTGAGAGGTGAGGCCTTTAGGAGATGATTAGGCACTAAGGCTCTCCCTTAGTAAATAGGGTTTTAGTGTTTTATTAAGCAAACAGGAAGGAACTTTGGATCTTTTTTGTTCCTTGCCCCTCTCTCCCTTTTACTACAGGGATACTGCATCGATGGCACTATCCAGGAATCAGTAGCCTTCATCTGGCAGAGAACCACCTTCATTTTGGACTTCCTGTCCTCCAGAATTGAGAGAAAATAAATGCCTATTCTTTATAAATTGTCCAGTCTCCGGTATATTGTTATAGAGGTACAAACACACAAAGACAGTCTTGGGTTGGGTGATACATCTCGCCCCTCAATATAAGAATTTATTTGATGACGTGAATTGGAAGAGTAGGTAGTTTTAAAAACTCTGTTTCAAAGCATAACTATTACTTAAGCACTGTAGCCATCTGGTCTGGCTGCTGGAGAAAGTGTACACATCTAGGGGAAATATTTGCTCTTTTAGGATCTTCTAGGGCCCCCAAAGATGAATTTCAGGGCAAAGGGGAAGGACATCTTCCAACTTAGCATACACGTAGGGGGCAAGGCCAGGCTCAGGGCTTGATCAAGAATGAGCAATCCATGGTTTCTGGTTCAGATTAGTGTTTGGCCATGTAAGTTTCTTATGGAGAGACCAAGTAAGTCTCATCCATCCAGATCTAGACTCATTTAGGAAAAGGTTCCACATGGTAGAAGGGCAGCCCAGTTATGCCACTGGTCTCCCTTATTGCCATATCTACCTTCCTTTACTTCTCTGGCTTTGTTGAGACAAAAGCTGCCTTGGGAGAAAGAGTGGCCATCCCAGAGCTCAGAGCCTAGAGCAATTAAGAGGTGAGGCAACAAAGGGAGCCAGAAAAAGGAAGGAAGCACCCTGGGATTGAGCTAGAGAAAAGCTGAGAACAATGCTTCTACTCAAACAAGACACACAGACAACCTCAGCAGCGCAGGAGAAATTAAATATCAGATTTGGATCACAAAAGGTCACTTTGTTTTCCACCGCAGACACACCACCTCAATCTTCAACATTGCCAAGTTCTGGGACTTGCCCTTCCTAGGGTAGCAAGATATGAACTGTCACCCAGGTAATCTGAGCTGGAACTGGTCATGCACCTTCCCTTGCATGCAATCTTCCTTTGCCTTTGAGCGTCAGAAGCCAAGCTTGCCATAGGAAGAGCAAAAGGCTGTAGCCGGAAGGTTTCTTTGGTCCCGCCTGGCCCCGTGGTCCTGCAGCCACTTATAAAATAATCAGAGGCTTAATATTAATTATAATTGCTCAGCCATTAGCTCAGGCTTATTACTGATTAGCTCTTACATTTAAATTAACCCATAATTCTTATCTACGTTTAGCCATGTGGCTTGGTACCTTTTCTCAGTTCTGCCTTGTCATCTTGCTTCCTCTGTGTTTCCTTACTCTTCCCTCTCCCCAGCATTCTCCTAGTCTGCTGGCCCTGTCTATACTTCCTGCCCGGCTAACAAGACTTACTAACTGCTGAGTCCAGACATGGTTTCCAGCTAGCGGGGAAGTTCATCGTCTGGGACCCAGCTCAGTCCTCCCGGAACAAGTTGGAGGCCTGCCTTCAACTAATGACTAAACTCAGTGTAAATGTTTTCTGGAGTCAAGTTCAGTAAGAGGAGATGAAGAGGAGTTCAGGCTTCCCTATGGCACTTTGGTAAACCTGCCAGGCATTTTTAACCAGCATCTTTGTTTCATCTTCATGGCTGCCCCATGACAGGTGGCAGGGGTCTTGGTTTCGTCCCTGTTGCTGTGATAGAATACCCTGACAAAGGCAACGTAAAGGAAAAAAGGTTTATTTTAGCTCATGGTTTCAGGTTACAGTCCATAAGGGCAGGGAAGTCAAGGCATCAGTGGGAGCAGCTGATCATACTGCATCCACAGTCAGGAGAAGACAGCAGCGAATGCATACACACTAGTGCTCAGCTCGCTCTCTCTCCTCTGACAGGCTCCAGGATCCTCCGCCTAGGGGGTCCTCTACCATCCATGATGGGCGAGTCTTCCCACCTCAACATTACCAATCTGCCCCCCCGCCCCCCGACATTCTCCCAGGTGACTCGAGGTGTTTTTTCAAGTTGACAGCATTAGCCATTACAGCTGGTCATGTCTCTGCCCACGCCCACTCCTAACATATGACAGATGAGAGGATTAAGGCAGGATCAAGTTGAAGGGGAGATATAGTCTACTAATTTCAATTCTCTAGAGAAAACTCTAATGCTGGGGGCCTCAAAGAAATGTCATGGACTCCCAAGAGTTTCTGCTGCTTCCTGAGGGAAGAGGTCAAGTTCAAGTCCTCTTCTACAACTCACTCACTTCTGAGCCTGTTTGGCTTACCCAGCATCGGAGCCCTATTCCCCTCCCTGTACCGACGGGGCGTGGTTTGGGAGCTAGGCCCTCAGCTCAGCAGGCGTATCTGGCTGTCGACAGGGGTGAGACACTTGGAAAGCCTCTAAGGCCAGCAGGGCCTTGTTGATGTGACTGATGGTAGGGTAGGGGCTGAGGTCCACCTTGAACCTGTGACAGAGAAGCACTTGTAAGCCAAGGTTTTCAGGGACACTGCTGTGGGCAGTGGGCAAAGCAGAGGCAGGGCTGGGTGAGGCCCAGGGGTTGTGGTGCACAGGCGGAAAGCAGCCCTGCCACATGGGGCACCTCATTCACTGGGAAGCTCTGGGTAGGTCTGGCATCATCTGGCATCATTCACCTTCTGCTCTTCTCTAAGTAATGACTGCTTGTGAATTCCAGTGTCAGGCATTTGTGCAGACTGTCCCATCACCCACGTTACTAGCTTCTTAGGGGAGGGAACGCACCCTGCACGTCCATATCCCAAAGGGCAAGCACAAGGGCTGCCAGCAGGCCGATGGAGGGAACTCGAGCTCACGTCTAAGCAGACACTCCACATGCGGGTACAGCAAGCAGGTATTCTTGGGCGTGATTCCCTTAGACAAGCCACCTCCTCTTAGGAGCGAGGGCTGTCTATACAGGACCACCCAGGCTACAATGGGCACAGCAGGGACATTTTAATGATTTTTGCCATGTCTGTGCTAAGCCAGGGAGGGCAGTTGGTGTGGCCTTGGTGCAGGGAGTCCTTGGCAGCTAAAAAGGGTTGACATGAGCCGTTATTTCAGTAGCAGATGTGGAGGCCCTGGCTGGAGGGGAACATGAAGGAAGGTGACAGAGCGGTCGCTTACCTTTCAGCATTTGCCACTTGGGGTGCCAGGCACACATCAGCCATGGTCACCTAAAAGAAGGCCAGGGGAGTTTGCGCAAGGATAACCACCCCAGACTCACGGGCAAGGCTAGCTGCGTCCACTGCTGGCAGTACCAGCGCTGCCAACCCAACTTCCTGTCTGCTTCCGCTTTTCCCACCATCCCCATCACCCCCTCACGGTCCCCTCTGGAACTGCCCGCCCCTGTCCCTGCACCCCCCACCCCAAGCTGCAGCACTTCTCCCATGCCCTGCTCTGGTTTCCCTGACAACCAGCCCCGCGGTGGCCAGAGAAGGCCTGACTGCGTTGGCTGGCGGTGGTCACTTTGCTTGCTGAAGCCACCACCACTAGGGACTTAGTGAGGACTCACAGCAGAGAAGGAACCCGGGAACCAGACGGTCACAGGCCCAATGCCTCAGTCTGCATGCACCAAGGGCTCCTTAATCCTACAGTCTCCAGGTTGTGAAGGAAGGGAGACATTTGGTCTAACCCTTCGGCGGATGCCCAGACCACTTCACTGTCTCAGAAGTGTGCTCTTCTGGCCTAGACACCTCACACTACATCTAGAGCAGTGGATCTCGACCTTCCCAATGCTGTGACCCTTAATATAGTTCCTCATGTTGTGGTGACCCCCAACCATAACATTATTTCATTGCTACATCATAATTGTGATTTTGCTACTGCTCTGAATTGTAATGTAAATATCTGATATGCAGGATGTGTGATACGGGACCACTGTGAAAGGTTGTTTGACGCCCCCGCAGAGGGTCACTACCCACATATCGAGAAGCACTGCTCTTGAGTGAGCTGAGGTGTTTCCACACCCTAACTGCCCAGAGCAGAGGTTTGTATCGTATCAAGAGGCTGGTCCCAGGTCCCCCTTCAGGCATCTCCCTAGGATAAGGAGATGACTGGGTCTAAGTGGGAGAATGACAGCCTGGGGTCTGCACGAAGGTCACAGTGGGCAGGTCTGGGGACACTTACCTCATCTCCTACACAGTACTTCCCTGCCGTGCTCTGCAGAATCTGCTCCAGAGCTGTGGGGAAGCCACATGGACACTATTTACATCAGCCTCTCCAGGGCGTGGCCTCCATAGCTATGAAATAGGTGGATATTTCAGTGACAGGCTGGGGCCTGGGCCAGAGGCTGGTGTAGGGAATCCAGGACTAAGAATAATGTCTCCCATGGCTTCTCTGTCTATCTCAGAACAGACAAGACTTGCAGCTGACTAAGGCAACAGCTCTCACAGGCAGCCTAGCATTCTGAGGGCAGGAGACACTCTTGACTGGGGTGCCCAGTGAGATAGAGGTTGGGCCATCAACAAACTCTGTGGGACCACAGGCCCCCAGGTCTGGGGTTCACAGAGTTCTGGTGCTTAAAGCCATCCTTGAGCACCTGCCCAGCCCACCACCTTCCTGTCCACAGTTTTCTCATCTATCCCACTGTCAAGATCAAAGCAGCCTGGGAAGCTGGTTCAGATGCCCGCAGGCACGGATGAGTGTGAGGATCACTTCTCTGAGAAGTCACTCTGGACAGCTAATAAGAGTAAGGACTCACCATTAAAGCCAGAGGTGATAACCTTCTGGGCCCAAGGCAACTGGTTCTCCTGTCCCACTTGCTTCAGGACAGACAGGTTCTGCACAGCTCAAGAGAAGAAAAAAGAAATCTGATTGCTCTAGGAGCCAGCTTGGGTCTGTTCCTCTGTCAGGCCTCTGCATCGAAGCTCAGTGTCCATCTGCTCCAGCTGTTCACTGTCCCCCTCGCCTCTGGGCTACACAGGACCTTCCTTCCATCAGGTCTCTCAAGTTGGAAGTAGCCACCTTCTTGGGCTGCCCCAGGTGTCCCCAGTGATTTTGGTAGCAATATGCAAGAAGAGGGACACAGGATGCTGGCAGGATTGGCTGATGCAGCCACAAGCCAACGTCTCGTTCTCTCACACCCAACACTCTCCCCTACTTGGTCTCTTGAAAAGGGGCTGTGTGATACTGGGGGGAATTGACAGGAGGCCACTGAGGACTGGGGTGAGGCAGGTGTGTAGGTGTGCTGGGACTGGCTTCTAGTGACTGTGCCTAAGGTGCGATCCCCACTGTTAAGAACAGCAAGATGTCACGGGAGTCGTGGCACAGGCGCACCAGGATCTGAGCTTGGTCCTTGCTCTGGGACTACTTAGCTGCGTCACCCTGTGAAGTCACTGCTCCTTTTTAGAGCCATCACCTTACAAAGCAGAAGTTGGCACTGATACGTGGTTTGAATACTTGCCTTTCTACTTCACAGGTGAAAGCTTATTTTAAAAACCAAACAAACACCTTGTAAGAATCCCAGTATTAGCATCCTGTGGAGTGAGTTAGGGGTCTAG
This sequence comes from Peromyscus eremicus, assembly GCF_949786415.1. Lineage (NCBI taxonomy): Eukaryota > Metazoa > Chordata > Mammalia > Rodentia > Cricetidae > Peromyscus > Peromyscus eremicus. The sequence goes on along the minus strand of NW_026734719.1, from coordinate 155,967 downwards.
GTTCAGACTAGGGAAAACAGAAGATATGGCAATGAAGCAATTCACGTGGAGTTTCTTAGTTTCTAAGTGGTTACGAAAAGTTCTGTTTACACTATGCTGATCTACTGAGTGTAGAGAGTCACTATGTCTGAAAATGTATGTATCTTAATTTTTTTTTTAAAGATTTATTTATTATTATGTATACAGCATGTATGACTGTAGGCCAGAAGAGGGCACCAGATCTCATTACAGATGGTTGTGAGCCACCATGTGGTTGCTGGGAATTGAACTCAGGACCTCTGAAAGAGCAGTCAGTGCTCTTAACCACTGAGCCATCTCTCCAGCCCCTGTATCTTAATTTTAAAATAATATATTTCTGAATTACACTAATGATGAAAAATCATTAGAAAAAATGACACTAATAGACCTGTTCAATAAAGGGCTGCCATAACCCTTTAGCTTGTGACGAACTAAATAAAAACCTAAAACGCCATTATCTATGAAGCACAGTAAAGAAAGTGTGGTAAAGCAAGGCACAGGGAAGATGGGCAGGAGCTGCCCAGGATGGAGCTGGAGGCTGTACCTAGGCTACCCTGCCTCTTTCCCTGCCTCAAACATGTCTGCGCTCCTAAGCCTAGGAGCAGACTTGGAGCCTCATATTGATGGAGGACTTCTGGGATTCCTGCCCGCTTCTGCCATGTGGGCTAGGCCAAGGCCCCTGAGAGTTTTTCTTTGCTCCTCTCCTTCCCCGACCCACAAGCTCCCCCCACCCTCCTCACAGCGAGTGTGAAGGATGAGCGAGAGGCGTACGTACAAGAGAGCAAATGTAAGGGCGCCTAACCTGAAGGGGCTGGATGCCACTAGCGATGAGGTCGGAAATCATGCGCACAATGGCTTTTTTCTGTGGGTCCTGAGGCAGGAGACGTGGGGTGGGCCGAGTCTCTTCCAGGTACTCCATGATGGCCAGCTGTCCAGAGGGAACATGGAGGCAGGGAGAGGGCTTGGGATCCCTGGACCAGAGGGCAGAGGCCAGCAAACTACCTCTTCCCCATGGTACCACCACTACCTCTCCGCCCTCCTCAACTGAAGCACTGTAAAGGTCCTTCGGGGGGACCTTGAACTTGGTTCTCCACAGTCCGGCCTCCTCTCTCTTCCCTCTGCTGTATACTCAGTGAGTACCTATTATGCTCGGTGTCTAGCCACTTGTGCCTTAGGAAGACCTGTCGGGTCCTCTCATTCAGAACTCGGCCACTCCCAAGCCCTCTACTCACTGACTGGCCAATGACGATTCCATCAATCTTCAGGGTTGGCACTTGCTTCATGGGATTCAGGGTCTGAAATTCCTCAGAGAACTGTGGAGACAAGGCCATGGTGGACTAGGTGTCCTAGCTTGAGCTGCCTAAAGCAGAACCAAGCAAGTAGGAAAACGGTAGGCCTACCACCAATCCCTATTTCTCGTCCTCGGAGAAGGACTTGGTTCCTAAGGCCAGGCTAACCTCTGGGGATCCATGCAGTATCCTAGACCCCTAAGGTACAAGTTTTACCCCAGTGGTCTGGCTTTATGGTTTTACCTGTTAAACCAGCTCCTCACCCCATTTCTTTTTTGAGACATGGTTTCTCTGTGTAACCCTGGCTGTCCTGGAACTCAGCGATCCAACTGCCTCGGCCTCCCCAGTGCTGGGATTAAAGGCATGTGCTACCACCGCCCGGCTTCTTCCTGTACCCGTCAATGTGGCTACCAAGTCAGCTCCTACCTCAGACATCCATTGAGAGGGTCTAGTACAGGGCAAGGTCCCATTACCACCTGCCCTCATAAAGTCAGGCACTGATCCTAGTCCCAAGGCTCCCATTGCTGCCCAGGAGAGCCAGCCGCAGCCTCCCCAGTCACAGGAACCAGGAAACGCAGGCTTCCCTCCAGGGCACAGCCAGAGTTCCGTCTGGTACCTCTTCTAGGTCCGATTCTCATGTGTGGGTCCAGAACAGCTTCCTTACCTGTTGCCCCCCGTCCTTTATGAGGTTGATGGGCACCGTCTCATAGTCGATGCCTTTCAGTGCCAGAGCTAGGAGAGACCAGAGCGGAGTTAGGGGATGCCTTCTGGCTAGACTCTCAAAGACAGCCCTCCCAGGGCAATGTCAAGAGCCTCCTCCCTGCTGGTCAGCTCTACGCTGGAGTGAAGGTAATTTAGGCCGAGAGGGGCAGAGAGGCCAAAGCATGTATGCTTTACAAAGGCAGCACTCACGCTGCTGTGGCTTCCGGCTCAGTCAAGGTAGAGCCTCTGGGGTCCAGGAAAGGACTGTGGATAGGTGAGAGCCACCAGTGAAGGCTCAGCAGGTAGGGCAAGACTGGAGATCAGCTGCTTGGGTGCGAGCCCTACCACATTCAATTATTAGGTGTATGGCCTCGGAAATAACTTAATGAGTTTCTCTGCCTCAGTTTCCCCAGTGTGACAGGCAGCACTGTGTGGTAGTTGCAAGAGTGGGATTTGGCTAGGGGCTGAGCTTACTAAAAGGATATGATATGAGCTTAGCATGGTCAAGGTTCTTTGTCCAATTGCTGGTGCCAAGTCGAAGCAAATGGACATGGACTTGAGCCAGACCGCATGGTTCAAACTGCAGGTTTTCCTCTTAGCAGCATGATCGAGGGCAAATTGCTTAACCTTCTGTGCCTCAGTTGTCTCGTCTGTACAATGGGGACACTAAGAGTCTCTCCCTCCTATGATCACGCAGGTGGAAAGGGAGTCACGCCCACAGAAACTCCGGGCACAGAGCTCTCTGGTACGCAGTGCTGTGACGGTGACCTTTGCCAACAGCTGTGCTCACTGGAGGAGAGAAGGGCCAGATCTGGCCTAAAGCAGAAGGCTCTAGTTCCTGCTCTCCCCAAGTCTGTGGCCAGCTCCAAACAGTTCTGTTTGATCAGCCAGATCAAATAAAAACAGGGCGGCCAGCTGCTCCCCTGCCAGTTACCAGGGACCTCTGGATCTTGTGAACCTACTCTGGGCATGGTTGCTAAGGGGCTTTGGAGTGCGGTGTGACGGAAGTAGCACTCCTGAGGGGATAAACAACCCCCTTCCTCCCACTGCTACTGTCTTCTTGTCGGACTTTCTGGGTGGAAGTGCCATTCAGAGACAGAGGCTCCAGGAGAACAGGGATGCTGGCTGCTGGGAGGTGGGGGGATGAAGTCTTCTGTCCCGTCCCACCCCCCATCCCACCCCTCCAGAAGTTGAGCTCTTACCGATTCGAACTCTCCATGAACAGGAGCTTCGGAAATAGGAGTAGAGAACTGGCTGAGGAGAGAGAGGATGAGGGTGGACATTAATTTAGGCTTGGGTTTCCGGCCGTAGGGGCTTGCTGGAAGGAGGCCCCAGGTCCCAGGCAAAAGGCTCTAAGCACCAGTTTCTTGCACTGGGACTCCTTACTGGGGCATGCACCTCAGCAACTCAGGCTTGTCTTGGGTCCTAGTTATACTATGAGTTCCTGAGGTACAAGTGTCGCTCCAGAGGAAGCAGCTTTCAAGTGCTAGCCTTCCTTACCTTGCCAGTCATAGTGCGGTTGCCTCCCAAGGAATGTTTTCTCTCAGAGAGCTGTGAGGCATGGGGAGGAACCCAAAGGGGTGGGTCCCAGGAGCCAATGGGAAAGCAGGCTAAACAGGCCCAGAGGATCCTGGACTCTGGTCAGAAAGGGCATCTTTTCATCTTGTGGGAGGTTTCTTTTGCTCTTGGTTGGGGCAAGTTTAGCAATCGGGCATACACTGTAGCCTGGCTCTGAGGTAAAACGGTCTATGGTGAAATGAGCTCAAAGTGGACAGACTCGGAGTCCAGACCTGGGCCAGGAAGCAGCGGTGTGTGACTGGGACACATCCCTGCTTTCTCTGTTCTTCAGCTCCTCTGTTTATAAAACAAAAGGCCACCCTAAAATGATGACAGAAGTCCCTTTCGCCCCTGGTAGAGACCAGGCTTCTTACTTATTGATGCTCTGCTGTCTGTCACCTTGGAGCTCCATTCTCAGATGGCCTCATAAGAATAGATGGCAGATAAACCCATTTGTCCAAAGGCGAGGCTGCAAGCTGGAGGCTCACAAGGCCCTGTCTGGTTTCACAGTACCAATGGCCCCTCCCTTATGAGTGTTCTACTTAACTTTTCAATCTTACAATGATGAGAAAGTGATACGTATTTGGTTTAGAAACTTCACTTTAAATTGTGAGTTTTGGGCAGTGGCATTTAGCTACAGCTTGGTGATCGTGGGCTGGTTATCAGGGTTACTGTGAGACATTGACCATGAGAGGGTGGCGAATATGATCAGAATTGCTGAAGAAGGCCTTGTGTAATGTGTGTCATACACTGACTGTACCAAGGGTGACCAGAGTCATGGTAACCACTACTGCTCTCCCTATGGTCCTTAAGGAGGAAACCAAGTATCTTAGGTAATTTCTGTTCTTATCTAATGGTAACTGCACACCATAGTCTTAAACTTCAGGTTATGCCTTCAAAGACTTCCAGCGGATGCCTGAAACCATGTACTACCAAAACCCCATATCTAGTATTTTTTTCCTTATAAATCACCTTAGTTTCTTTTCCTGTTGCTATGATAAAATACCCTGACAAAGGTAGCCCAAAGAAAAATTGTTTATTTTGGCTTATAATTCAAGATACAGTCCGGGGGGGGGGGGGGGCGGGTCAATCAACACAGTAGCCTGAAACAGCTGGTACCACCATATCCATAGCAGAAAAACAGAACAGTGAATGTGTATTGCTGCTCAGCTAACTTCCCCCTTTTTCTGGGCCCAGACCCAACCCAGTGTGTCACCCTCCCACGTCAATTAATCTGATAAAGATAATCCTTTACAGATATGGCCAGCGGTTAGCCTAATTTAGAAACTCTCTCAAAAGTGTGTCTGGAGGCTGGTCTCCTACGTGAGCCTAGATCCTTTCAAACTGACACCAACCATCACATACATACAAACATACATACCTAAGGTTTAATTTATAAATTAGACATGATAAGAGATTGCCAATAATAATGATATAGAATAGTTTTAATAATTTACTATGACTTACTATAATAAGATTGCTGAGATTGCTACTTGAGCCTTGAGGCCAACAGTATGTAAGACAAGGGTTACTCACACAAGCACTGTATTATCTGGGCAGCCTAACCACTAAAGCATCTATTAAGTGGCTAATAGGTGGGCAGTGTACATAGCATGGATATACTAGACAAAGGGGCAATTCACTGCCCTCTGCTGTGTGAGATTTCACCACAGCACTCAGAAAGGCTTGCCATTCAAAACTTTGTCTCTGAAATTTTCCAGATAACCAAGGTTGACCACAGATAAGGAAATCATGGGAAGAAAAATAACAGCTAAGCACCAACTGCAAACCATCCGGTGATGTTTGCATTTGCACAGTTACATTTTACTATCAAGTAGAATGTCCATTTAATCAGCGCACCTGGAAGAACTGTGTTTCCAACTCAAATATGCATTTTGATTATTCTGGCAATTTTAAATTATTTGCAGTTTTGCAGTTGTGGGAGGTTCAGCCCATGCTAGGCGCCACTTCATAGCTACACCCCCCCCAGCTGTTTTTATACCATTTCTTGCATGATTAAAATTCCGAAAATCACATCTGTATGTGGAAAATCTACACAATATTAACCTGATGCAGTGTCGGTTGTATCTAATGTACCACCTTCCCGCACAACGGGCCTCAAACTTTATGCATGAAACTCAACAGTCCCTTATAAAACAGATTCTCAACCTTATTCCACCAATGGCTTAAATACACTGGCTCTAGGATGGACTTAGAAAATTAGGATTTAAACCAGGGAGGCGCCAGACGCGACGTGGAAGGCGAAGGCAGGAGAGTCGGGAGTTCAAAGTCAGGTTGGACTACATAACAAGACCTTGTTTCTTAAAACCAAACCAACAAAACAAAGACAAAATTAAAGACCTGGGAAGCCACCCCAAGTGACTGTTAACGACGGAAAGTGTTACATCTAGCCTTTGGTGCATGCCTGGACCAACAGGCCGGCCGGCCGGGAGGTGCACGCAGGGCACCGCGGAATTGCAAACGTTTGAAAGTCCTACATGAGGTCTGTACACACGAAGTAGGGAAGGGCCCTCCCTTACTGGATGCCACGCAGCTTAGCCTTCCCGACTCAATCAGAAAGACTCCTTAGCGCTCGGCGGCCAGCGCGCAGGTGCAGAGCGGCCCGGCGCACGGCATGCCGGGAGTCGTTGTGGGGCCGTGCGGCGAGGCGCGCTCCCCGCACCCCACCCCCCACCCCCCGCAGCTGTTCTCCGTGTTTCTAAGTAGCGACCCTTAACCCCGGAGGCGCAGCACAGACCTTCCCGGCTTGCATCTCGCACGTCGGCCAGCCAAGAAAGTCAGCTCTGGGGACTAGAAGATGACTGAGGCCTAGCGGGGTCCAAAGAGCGAGGGTCGGACTAGATGGGGTTCCCTCCGTCGTGTGGGCCCCGCCCCCGCCCCAGGCGCTGCTGGGAGTTGTAGTTCGTGAGCCGTCCCGGGTCTCTTGGTCCTTCAGCGTCCCTCCGCCTCCCGCAATGCTCTACTCCTCAGGCCGCTTCTTAGCGGTCCGGGCGGCCACTACAATTCACGCCCCGCCCAGAGCCCGGGGCCTGGCGCTCCGCGGGAAGCGGAGGGAACTACAAATCCCAGGGCACCTCGAGCCGCCCTCCTATGACTCCTTGACGGGGCTGCGGACAAGACCCAGCGCGCCTCCGGTCCGGAGGGTAATCCTCAGAAAGGGGAGGATGCCGCCTGCCATAGGCGGCGGCCTAGCGGGATCCGAGCTGCGTCCCCGGAGGGGCCGCTGCGCGCCGCAGGCTGTCAGGGCCGTGGGCCGGGACACGGTCCCCCGGGTTGCAGCACGGAGGCTCAAACGGCCTGCTTGGAGCTCGCGGCACTTCGAGGCGGCAGGCCGGTGGGCCACGCTGGCTGTGGTGACGCTGCTGTCCTTCGCCACCCGCTTTCACCGGCTGGACCAGCCGGCGCACATCTGGTAAGTGGCGGAAGGGACTTGGCGGGCACCATGGCAACTGAGAGGGAGGGATGCCTCCCTCTGATTGGCCTGAGGGCACGAAGGGGGCGGGATTCACTGGAGGCGTGACAAGTCTGTGATAGTCCCTGAGGGTTTTTTTTGGGGTGGGGTGGGGTGGAGGTGGAGGTGGGGTGGAGGTGAGGGACCGCTTCTCTGTAAGTCCAGTCTCTGAGAAGAATAGATTTGCTCTGATGGGTCTCAGGGTTTGCAGAAGAGGTTCTCACGTCTTCTAGGCTACCTGGTTTTTGAATGGTGGCACCCAGAGGTGCTTTGAACTTTCCTCAGAAAATAGTACATTCATAGTACATAATTTCCCAAGGCCTGGTTTTCAAAGGAAAAAAAAAAAAAACCCAACAACTTAGGGTCTTTAATCCTATAAAGACAATTTGGGTATCCAGGGATGGTTGCACAGATTCCAGGCAGCAGGTCTGGTGTGGTCCTGTGAGAATAGAATTAATTTCTAGAAGGCTTTATTTTGTATGATACAGATGCTGGCTTGAGGCTGAGTTAAAGCTGAGGCTAAGTCCATAGGTTAACTTGATCTTTAGCTAAAAGGAATGTTCTATATTCTCTGTCTTGCCAAAGAGAAACAGTGTAGAAGGTGTCACAAATGGAACTTACTGAACAAAAAGAAACCAAGCAAACACAGTCTCAGGGCCACTCTTCCTGGAAATTAATAAGTTAGCTGCGAAACACTGCTGTTTCGTGGCTGCTGGGAAATGTCACTGCTGGGTTAGAAGACTCAGAAGACTATTGCAGGAAGGGAACTAGGTGTCAGCAACCTTGGAGTTAGGGTCCCTCACCCCCTGCCGAGTCCCACTGGATGCCGGGCCATGCCCGAAGAGATGACTGCACCTGCAGTGGGTTGCATAAGGTCCGAGGAATGACAAGTTTGGGAAACCTGTTTGATCACAAGCAGTAAGTAGCCCTGTTCTAGCGGGAGACATCGCCATCCATCTCGGGTTTGCTTGTTGCAAGCACAGCCCTAAGAAATGGCCCAGGTAAAATGCAGTCAGGGCATTCTAGGCGCATTCTTGGCCCACGTGTGGATATATAAGACACTGAGGGAGGACTTTCTCTCCTAGCAGGCTTTATTACCCCTCAGTCACAAACCGCCTTGACTTCTAGCAGATGTTTCATGTTAATATACAACTCTGTTAGCTACTCCAATTAGCATGGCTGACAGAGGCAGAGACCAAATCTGTTCAGTTTGTCTCATACAGTATTTAACTGTGGCTACTGTCAGTGAGACTCCAAGCAGCAGGATGATGCCAGCCTTTGGTATTCACCTCAGCTATGTCCTACAGGGTCCTGGATTCAGCCTCCTATGAGTAAGTCCTGATGAGGGACGAGTAAGTCTTATTTCAGACAGCAGTTTAGATTGATTCTGATCTTTGGTACCATTGCCAATAATTACAACACTCCATTAAAACGGTGCACCTCTATGTCTAACGGAGAGACATTCAGTGGCCTCGTCCTTATATACTAGCACGATACCTAAAGAGATGCAGGGCATTTATTTGGATGATCCATTTATTTGGATCATCATTTAATTGGATTAGGCAGTATCATTGAGTAATTGAAGCCCAGTGACTGTATGGGCATAACTAAGGTCCCTAGTACTTTAGAGAAGAGTACATGATGCACTTTATAGAGTGAGATAAACAGAAAATTGTGCCATCTGTGCATTAGCACACATACCAGGGAGCTGCTTTTTGGGGAGTTGGTACTGATGTCATCAGCCACATGAGAGCAGCTCAAGACTGTCCATGTCCATCCAGTCCATCCACGTGAGTTTTTCTGTTTCCAGCTGCAGGTTGAGTTACTGTTATCAGCAGCCACTTAACGTAAGTGGCCCATCTGAATGTTGCCACACTTCGGGGTTTGACTTAGGGGACAAAGAGAAAATTAATGTTTCCATTCTCTGTACATCTCCAGAACTCTAATGTCTTTCTTCCTCAGGTGTTGAGGTTGTTTCTGTCCATAACTCTGCCCATGATGGTAGTGTGTCCAATGCCAGTTTCTATTTGCCTTGTAATCTGTTTATATCTAGACCTTATTACCACAGGCGTTGTTAGAAAACTCACAGAGACCTATTGTGTCTTCTCTCTGACACAGGTAGGCATTGTGGGGAGACTTGTACTCAGCTAAGTGTCATTGTGTTTATGTTCTAGGCCATTTAGCTCCAGTTAGACAATCCAGGAGACGAAACTAGAGTTAAGTTTGAGTATTGTCACTTCTCCTTACCCTTCTCTGCTGATCTAGAGTGTCTGTAAGAAGAAAGACATACCGTGGTCACGGAAACCCCAGTTTTCCTAAGCAGCTTTGTATAGCTCCACTCCTTTTTTTCTGATAGTTGATAGTTAAGAGGAGATGAACTTTTGTGGGGATGAGTACATAAGGACCAGACTGTTGTCTAAAGTATGTAGGCCATGAGGAGGTGATGGGGGTCGAGTCAAACCTTTTTAGTTGGCTTCTGAGGAAACTGTCCAGTACTTGACAGTATCAGTTGTTTGTGGATGATGGGAGCATGGGTGGTCTGTTATTACCTTGACTGTTGGCCCATTGTTAGATGACCATGTGACAAAAAGGTGTAGCACTGTCAGACTAGATGGTTTGGAAAGCTGGTAAAATGACATTAATTGTAAGGACCACAGTGGTTTATCCAGAGTCCCTGAGCCGGAGCTGCAGCCTTTCTGTAACTTGAGAAGGTGACAGCAGCAATAAGTACCGATGAGGACAGCAGTGGACTCTTGACACCGTGTCTTAGGAGCAGGTAGTCATTGCCCAGTGGAGGATTCCTTACTACTCAAAGCAAGTAGGCCAGCTTTTGGCAGGAACCTGGTGCAGCAAGCTTTCTTGTCAGACTATCTTTGGACCGCCAACCCACAAATAATGACCTGGAGACTTACTGTTAATTATGAAAGCTTGGCCTTAGCTCAGGCTTTTTCCCAACTAGCTCTTTCTTATAACTTAACTAACACATATTTTTTAAATTTATGTTGCGCCATATGGCTTGGTTACCTCTTAGTGTGGTACATCCAACTTGCTCTGAGTTTGCTGGTGAAATCGCATGCCTAGATTCCTTCTCCCAATTTCTCTCTCTTTGCCCGAAAGTCCTGCCTATTCTCTCCTGACTAGCTATTAAATATTAATTTAACTATTAAACCAGTCAGAAAATGCCTTAAGCAGAGACACATCTTTACAGTGTAGACAAATATTCCACAACAGCCTGGGATACCGTGGTGGCTTCTGCTTCAGAGACCTATGGTCCTTTCAAACTTGGTGCTCCTGGCTGCTCTTCCAGAGGTCCTGAGTTCAGTTCCCAGCAACCACATGGTGGCTGAAAACCATCTGTAGAGAGATCTGGTGCCCTCTTTGGGCCTGCAGGGATACATGCAGGCAGAACACTGTCCACATAATAAATAAATAAATCTTAAAAACAAACAGTGCTCAATCAGTTCATGATACCACATGTGTCTTCACGCCCTGTGCAATACAGGCGAGGCTGGATGGTGTAGGCTTGATGAGGAGCTTGAGTGTAGCTATTCACATCAGACTACATCCTGTATGATGGGTGTATCATGAGTAAGCAGGACTATTCTATCAGTAGGCCGACAGTTTCCAGCTTCTTGGAGAGTGTCTTGAGTCTCTCAGTACATAATCTTCCAAGTGGTATGTCAGACCTTTCAACTTTGACTGTAGTCAGGCAGCCAGAGTTATTGTCTTCGTTAGAGTTACTATTGCTGTGATAAACACCATGACCACACTAACTTGAGGAGGAGACGGTTTATTTGGCTTACCTGTCCACATCTCTGTTCATCATCAAAGGAAGTCAGGACAAGAACTCAAGCAGGGCAGGAACCTGGAGGCAGGAGCTGGTGCAGAGGCCATGGAAGGGTGCTGCTTACTGGCTTGCTCTCAATGGCTTGCTCAGCAGCTTCCTTATAGAACCCAGGACTACCAAGCCCAGGGATGGCACCACTCACAATGGGCTTGGCCCTCCCCCATCAGTCATTAGTTAAGAAATATCCTACAGGCTTGCCTAGAGCCTGATCTTATGGAGGCATTTTCTTAATTGACGTTCCCTCCTCTTGGATGATTTTAGCTTGTGTCAAGTTGAAATGAAACTATTGAGCACAGTTGTCTTTAGGGCAAGATTGCTGCCACCCAGTGGGTATCATCAGCTTTTTACTTAGCCTAACACTCAGAGAACGAAGTATGGGCACTGTAAAGAAGCTCAGTGAGTCATGGGCCCCACCGAACTAGTGGCTGTGCTTCAGAGTGGAATAGGAAGTCATTTCTCCCAAAGGGGGCACCTGCTGCTTTGTAGAACTGAGCAGCCTCCTGGGCCAGGTTGACTGTCTCCTTGACTACACCCACTTGTTGAGTCCTCCTTTTGTTAGACGTAAACTCCAAGATAACCTATTCCAAAGTGGAAATGGAGGGCCAGAGGGCCCTCTGAGGCTTTTGTGGCTAAGGCAGCCTTTCATTAAGAGGTTAGTAATTGGCCTTTTAGTACCTGTGTTCAGCAGGTGGCACTGTTAGGCTGGTGACTAGTTTCATAGTATTCTAGCAGTCCTTAATGGGTGTGTGTGCACCTATGGGCTTGTGTGTGTGCATGTGTGTGCCGGGGGAGGGAGGGCTGTGCACTTGCATTTGTGTATGTGCAGTGCATATAGAAGTTGATATTGAATGTCTTCCTTCGTCTACACCTTACTTTTTAGAGAGGGGCTGGCTCTCTCTGCACTTGGAGCTGGCTGGCCTACTCAGTTCTAGGATAATGGGCACTCTACCACACCTATTTTTTACACGGTTGCTGGGAATCCATGCTCAGGTCCTCCTGTTCACAAAACTCCTTGCTATCTCCCTAGCTCTGTCTTTAAAGCTGAATTCTCTTTCCTTTTCAGGGATTTATTTCTCCTGGACCACTAGGAGGGAACAGGGCTACCTCTCTGTACACAATAATCCTTGAATGAGATAATCTCCTTTGATACTTTTTGAGGTCAATACAAGCTGTACATTTAGCAGTGGGTACCCAACAACAACCTGTGACTCCTACCTGCAAGGTACTTTAAGTACAGTGAACTTGGCCTCTTTTCCCCCTTGATCTAATGAGTTTAATATATCCGGTACCACCCAGAGAACATGCCATTTCATGGGCTGTGGGAATACTGACCAGAGAGGTAGAAAACTTTTCTCACTTACCTCCTCACTGACTTGGCCACTCCTTCTCCAGTGTTCTTCCATCTGTCCAGGGAGCCCCTGGACTTAGAGGTGCTTTGTCTTTTAGCTCTGCACACACTGCAGTCCTTAGTGCCTTTGGTAATCCCGGTATCCCCCTCTGTGCGGCCCGCGTGGGTCTGGGCAGGAGGAGATAGGGGCCTTTATGCAGGAGAGCTCTGAGTTTAGGTCCCATTTCTCCCTGGAGTTCTCTAGCATACTAAGATGAATGTGTGTGGTCTTCAGTCTGCTTGGGGACATGTGACCTTCCTCTTTAAAGTGGCTGAAGATAATAGCAGAGAGGGAGGGGTCAAGGAATTTAGGGCTCTGAGCCAGCGCACAAGGTACGTGTACTTTTTGCCTTGAGCACACAGCTTACCCAAGGATCTTTCAGTGGTTTTTATTTGTTTGATTTTGTTTTGCTTTTTGAGATAAGGTCTTGCTGTATAGACCAGATTGGCCTCAAAGTTTTAGCCATCCTCTTGTCTTAGCCTCCTGAGTGCTGATCGTAACAATGTATTAATTAATTTCTTCAGTACTGTGACCAGATGCCTGACAGGAGCATTTTCTGTTAAGACTAACAGAAACTGTTGGGACAGTTCAGCAGGTTGGTGGATAGCATCTGGCTCTTCTGTGACAGTCTTGTTTTAAAGGCTCTAGAACCAGTAGCCTGACAGTGTAGCAACATGCATTCAAAGACCCAATGGCATCAGAGTGAGAAGTTACCAGGCTGGGAAGAAACTCCTTTACAAAACCCTTTCCATGTTACAGGAAACACTGCTGCTTTAGAATAAATTGATAGGAACTCAAAATACAGAAGAAGACTATATTTAATTTAAATTTATGGTAACTGCTAGGTAAATGTTAACTTTTCTCATTATCAAGATCTAGGTTGATAGCCAGCTTAAAAGTTTTCCTCAAATCACTATGTCAAAAGTTTTTTTTTTTAAAGCCAACCTGCATATTATATGCTTGAAACTCATGACCCTTGGTTTTAATTATAACTTTAACTATGGTTTATTAAACTTTTATGTTTTTCCTTTAGTTGGGATGAGACTCATTTTGGAAAAATGGGAAGTTACTATATTAACCGCACCTTTTTCTTTGATGTACACCCACCTCTGGGAAAGGTAAGCAGTGTGGTAATTAACCATCTTTTATCTGGGCAGATGGCATCTAAGAACTGGATCCAAGTGTTAGGTTTGAACTTAATTCTTAGAGTTCAGAATTCCATGACCAGGCACTTTGATAGAAAATCTTTGGTGTTTTTAGGGATTTTCTGGACTCAGAAACGGAGAAGAGCATCCATCAACTGATGGATGGATAAAAAAATGTGGTATATCCTTACAGCAGAATATTATTCACCCATATAAAAGAATAATGTTCTGATACAAGGAGGTTTCTTCTCAGGATGATGAAATGTTCTAGAATAACATAGTAGTAATGATTATACAACCTTGTAGATACATTTAAAACTACTTTTAAATTCATTAATTTTATAGAAGTATAATATACTACGTAAAGGAAATATAACTTAGAGGAGCTTAATCTATAAAAATTAAACTTTTTCCTTCTCTTGATTCCCATATTGACCTGTTCTCTAACGTTTTACAGTTAAAAATTCTACCAATTAGATTTTGTTTTACTCTTTTAAAAACAACTTCCTCCGAGAAGACAAATGGATTAGAAAAAGCCTCTCTTCCTAACTGTAGACTCAGATCTTCAGATCCCGGGGTAATGGTCTGTCAGGTTGAACCAAAGAAGCCTGAGCACCTAGGCTAGGTTGGGGACAAAACTCCTCCAGGGAAGGATGTGTAGAGAGGTAGGTCTTGTAGCCCAATGTAGAGTTAGTTCTGAGCCGAGAAAAGCCTTGCCTCTTCCTGTCTGCTTTTAACAACAGAGACAAGCAGTTGTGCCTGGACCTGGGAAGCTCAGAGCAGCTGGGTAGAGCAGTTACTATTGGACCTCTGTGTTGCAGAAGGGGAATTAATCAATCAATCTCTCTCTCTCTCACTCTCACTCTCTCTCTCTCTCTCACTCTCACTCTCTCTCTCACTCTCACTCTCACTCAATCGCCCTCCCTCCCTCCCTGGGGAAATGCCTCTGTTTTGCATTCTCTTTCTCATTCCCGCCCCTTACTGTCCTGTGCAGCTCCTTGGCCACTGTCCTCCCTCTCCCTTGTGACTGGAGCCTCTTCTCTTTCCGAGGAAGGCCAGTCTCCAGGAGTGGGAATGCCCAGGACCTCCCTTCCCCGAGAGCCGTCATGTTTCATTTCACAGCAAATGAAAGAAAGAGAGAAAGCTGCATGTGTGAGCCCCTCACTGACCCTGCCCTTCCAGTTAGGGAGTGTTTTCCTCCCTAAATTTTCAGTCTGCACCAGTCCCAAGAACTGTGGCACAAGAGAGGGTTTGTTTCCAGCAACAAGCGCTTTAGACAAAAGATTTTTACTCTGCAGCAGCTGCAAGACAAAAGGTCACACTGGCACTTCCCTGGCCTGTTGTCAAGGGAAACTGCAGGCTATGCATGCAGCTGGAGAGAAGGGACAGAGGAGTCTTTCTCTGAACATCTCATCTTTTGTTCATTCCTCTCTCCTCAGATGCTGATCGGTCTTGCCGGCTACCTGAGTGGATACGATGGTACTTTTTTGTTCGAGAAGCCTGGGGACGGCTACAAGCACCACAGCTACATGGGGATGAGAGGGGTAAGGCTTCCTGCCCTATGTAGACTGGGGCCACACCCACTCGGAAGTGGTACAGCTGGAAGCGGCAGGTGTAGATGAAGGGAGGGACTTCTGGGGAGTGGGGAGAGGACTATGATTGAGCCCTCCCCTAAAGTAGAAATCTGGAAGTGAGTTGGGAAGGAAGGAAGAAAGGGAGGCCACAGATAGCACCAAGGTTGCTTAGGAGCCATGAACGCTACAGCCTGTCAGCCCATGCTTGGGTTGCATGCCTCTGCCAGCCTTCCCTTCACATTGTGGCATCTTCACACTGTCTCCAAAGGAAGTCAGGCACTTAGAAGTCTCACTCTCAGGGAGGCTGCATGCCCGTTCCAGTCCCTTTACTCTCTGATTCTCAGCATCAGCTTAATGGAACATGGCAGAGCCTAAACCCTCAACTCCCTGGGAGCAACCTAATGAGACCTGAGGAAGCTGGCCTCCAGCCCGGAGTTCTCAGAGCACTTTGCTTTCACAAATTAGATGAGGTGACTGTGTGCTTCCTGGGGTTAGTCACTGGATGGTCTGTGCAGTCCTGCATGCCATGTTAAACAGGGAATGCCCTGCCCCTCAAGTGACTCTTTTGTTTCTTTTTGTTGTTGTTGTTGTTTGTTTCTTGAGACAGGGTCTCACTATGCAGCCCTGGCTATCCTAGAACTCACTATGTAGTCTAGTCTGGCTTGGAACTCACAGAGATCTGCCTGCTTCTGCCACTGAAGTGTTGGAATTAAAGGCATGCACCACCACACCCAGATCTGTTGAGAAATTCTTTTCTTCCTAATGACCCTTGAACACCAGCGTATACACAATATTCACCATGGACTTGCTGTGGAAATTGGGAAGGACAAATAGCTTCATCCATTCTCTTCTGTTTACAAAAGTGATGGCCCAAAGGGAAGAGTTTCTCATTACCCTGGCCTTGTCTGTTTACTGCTGATGGGCAGACTAAGGAGATGGAAGAGGACTGTTTATTAAAAAAAAGAACCAAAGCCCCAAATTCTTCAGCTTTTGAAGTGTCAAGTAGTCATTTTTCCCAAATCAAAATGCACCCTGTAGATTAAGAGTGATTTCTGGTATCCTCAACGTAAAGCACCAGGGGAAATATTACAGGAGAATATCAGTAGAAGTCTCAAAAATATTAAGATGCTTCAAAGAAGTCTGCTTCAACTTACACCATAGCTTTGTGCTAGACACTAATGTTGGTGAAGTACTTTCTGTGTTAGTAAGCCTTGCCCTCAGTACTCCTCAGCCTGAGCCTGTGAGGTCGGAGCCCTGGCTTTCCTATTGAAATGATAGGAGGCTAAGATAGGACACAGGGGCTGTGATGGGCAGCCCTGCTTCTTCCTGTAAATGCCCACTGATTTCATGTCAGTACATGTGCCAAGGTTCTGAGGGGCATACCCACTGCCTCATGTGGTTCTTTGATATAACACTACTGGTATTATTCCTAGCCACTTCTGGAGTCATATGACTGCACATGCGCTGTCATCAGTCAGGCAAAATGCTTAGTCACTCCAGGGCCTTCCATCCTATGTAATCTGTGTGCAGCGTGGTCACGTAATGTATGCGCATTTGTGGTGTAGCTACGTAAGCCCATATACTCATGCGCAAGGTGACCTATAAAAACAGGCTCTACCCGCTCCTGGCTGTCTCTCCCTCTTGCCAGAGGTAGCTTACACCCCACATCCCACCCCCCCCACCCCCCCAAACCTTTCTTTTCGGTAGGCCTACCCACCTCCATCTTTTCCCTCCCCTAATAAAAACTCGTATGGTGGGTTCCATTGTACCTTGTGTTTTCTCACTCCTGGTAAATAATGCTGACAGATAGATGACAGCTACCCTTGCATACCCCATGTGACTTGAGATCACCTCGACCATGCTTTTGTCAGGGTCCTCCATCTTAGACATTAATGTACCAGCTCAGCTGGTTATCTGACAGCGTCTGTCTTCCTTCCACAGTTCTGTGCTTTCCTGGGTTCCTGGCTGATCCCCTTTGCCTACCTCACTGTCCTGGATCTGTCCAAGTCCTTTCCAGCAGCACTGCTCACTGCTGCCCTTCTCACCTTCGGTAAGTTGTCTGGACCTGTGTGTTTTGGGGAATGGACTGTCACACCCTGTGGGCGGGTGGAAATCAGTACATTCAGGGGTCACATCTGTGCATCCAGTTCTGTTTGTTTGTTTGAGAGAGGGTTTCTCCATGTTGCCGTGGATGTTCTGGTACTCATTCTGTGGACCAGGCTGGCCTAGAACTCTCAGAGCTCCGCCTGCCTCTGCCTCCTGAGTGATGGGATTAAAGGTGTGTGCACCACTACCGACCCAATTCTTAATAATTTAAGGATTGGGTAAAATATACTGTTATTAGTAACACTTAAGTATATAATTACATCTGTGATGTGTGTGTGTGTGTGTGTGTGTGTGTGTGTGTGTGTGTGTGTGTGTGTGGTGTTCATGAGTGTGTGTATTTGCATGGGTGGGTGTCTATGTGGGTGTTGGTTTGAAGCATGAAGTTGACAGTTGTCTTCCTAAGTTGCTCTCTACTAAAGCAGAACCAGAGCTCACCATTTCCAATGAGTCCTGTTAACCACCTTTCCCTGAGGCTCCTATTCTATCTCCTGTGTGCTGGGATTACGTGTGGCCACCATGCCTGCCCAGCTTTCATGTGGGTTCTGGGGATCCGACCTCCAGTCTTCATGTTTCATGACAAGTGTTTTTCCAACAAGTTATCTCCCCAGTCCCTAAAAGGCAGATGCCCAGGAGTAGCAGTGAAGCAGAAAATAACAGTAGAACTTAGATGTTTTCTCTGGATCTCATCTGGATAAACAAGGGCTAACTGTAGAAGTCAGTCCTGATGCTAGCTGTATTCTTCTTAAAGTAAATCCATGATCTTGTGGTGTTTTACATGTAGAGAAGTCCAGACCAGTTTAGGCAGGTGTTGTAGGACTTGTTCAGAGAGATGTGCTGCTGTTTTGATGGATATAGGGCAAAGTTATAGGAGTCCCTGTAGTGAACTTTGTGAAGGCTTTTCCCTTGTATGTATTTTTCCTTTAGTTATTCATAATCATTTTTTTCATTTTCCATTTGATACCTGCTTTCTAGGCACCCTGTCCTGGCCACCTTTTAAGGCCATAGAAAATACACTAATAAGGGCCTGGAGAGATGACTCAGAGGTTAAGAACACTGACTGTTCTTCCAGAGGTCCTGAGTTCAATTCCCAGCAACCACCTATAATGAGATTTGGTGCCTCTTCTGGCCTGCAAGGACACACACACAAGCAGAATACTGTATGCATAATAAATAAATAAATCTTTTTAAAAAAAAGAAAGAAAAAGAAAATACACTAAGGAGATGCTGTTCTCATGGAGTATACCCTGTAAACGGGCAGACAAATAAGCCAGTACATTATTAAGTCTGTGATAAAGCATGGTATTTTCTTTTAACATTTAAAGTATTTACTCTGTGTGTGATGGGGGAGGCATACGCACACTTGCCATGGCATACCTATGGGAGTCAGAGGACAACTTACAGGACTTGATCCTCTCCTTCTGTCATGTGGGTCCCAGGGACCACACTCAGGTCAGTAGGTATGGTGGCAAGCACCCCATCCTGCTGAGCCATCTCACTGGCCTTGTAGTGGAGCATCTTAAGCAATTAGTGCCAGGTTAGACATGAAGCAGAGTGAGGATAGATTAATGGGGATTGATACTATTTGAGATAGGATAAGCAGTAAAGAACTCCCCAAGAAGGTAGTGTCTAGCAGAGGCCTGAGTGAAACAGGGTCAGCCTTCAGAGTTCTGAGCGAAGAATATTAAGGCAGGGAGAACAGTCTGTGTAGTAGTCCTGATACAGTGCTTAATAGAGTTGAGTAACAACAGGAGATTGGCACCGTGAGAGTGCAGTGAGTTTAGATAGATATGGAGGCCATACAGGGTTTGGGGACTGTCCTGAGAAATTTTTAGCCTGAGTGAGATAAGAAGACATTGGAGGGTTTAAGCAGGAATATGATATAACTTAAGCTTTTTTGATTTTTTAAATCGGTCTGGTACCTATGTAGGGAGTCAACCTTCAATAAAGATGTCATATAAAATAAACTCTCCTATACATTTGTAGTTTTCACCTGTATCAGCTTGTGGATTGTTTTTATGGTAGAAATGAGGAAGTGGCCTCAGGGCTACTCTGAGTGAAGGACATGCACCTCTGAGATAGAAGGCCTACAGGTAGCATCGGTCCTGCTTTTTTTTTTTTTTTTTTTTTTTTTTGTTTTTTTTGTTTTTCGAGACAGGGTTTCTCTGTGTAGCTTTGCGCCTTTCCTGGATCTCGCTCTGTAGACCAGACTGGCCTTGAACTCACAAAGATCCACCTGCCTCTGCCTCCCAAGTGCTGGGATTAAAGGCGTGTACCACCACCGCCCGGCTGGTCCTGCTTCTTATCACTGGACTCTGCTGGGCTCCTAGCTGAGTCCTCCTTTTTGCTGATAATCCAGTGGTGATCAGTGGCCACCTAGTCTTTGACTGCCGGATGCTTACTTGCCGTGCAGAGAGAGGGACCCTTTCCTGCTGTTAGAGTGTTTGGTTTTCAGAGATCTCTCATCACTCTGTGTTTTGAACAACAAACTCCTGTTTTTCAGACACAGGATGCCTCACTCTGTCCCAGTACATCCTCCTTGACCCTATTCTGATGTTCTTCATCATGGCTGCCATGCTGAGCATGGTCAAGTACAACTCCTGTGCTGACAGGTCAGAAATACCATCTCAGGTGGGGGTGGGGGTGGGGTCAGAAGCCATGGCAGCC
Organism: Peromyscus eremicus; assembly: GCF_949786415.1. Taxonomy (NCBI): domain Eukaryota; kingdom Metazoa; phylum Chordata; class Mammalia; order Rodentia; family Cricetidae; genus Peromyscus; species Peromyscus eremicus. The sequence continues at coordinate 136,205 of NW_026734719.1, read as the reverse complement.
CACAAGTTTGATTGTGGCAGGGCCGGGTGGGTACTTACAGGACTAGCATTAAAGCTTAGTTTAAAAGGAGCATACTTTAGACAATGAAAAATAAATTTTAAAGTGTTTCCTCTGATAGATGCTTTTAGTTTTGCTTTTCACAAGATGAGGAATTGTCAAGAGGTGTTTGGATGTTTAAAGTTGGTATACAATTGGGGAGGAGCTTATGGGTATTATGGAGGAGTGCTGTCCCTCGGCACCAGTGCTGGTTCGAGGAGCTCTGGGACATCTTATCCTTCACATTCTCCATCCTGGAGGGGAGGACACCAGTGTAGATGCTGCCTCACAGGTGCTTGTCTCCCTGCCTCAAGGCTTGCATCCAATGCTGGCCTCATGATGAATTTTCCACACAAGCCAAGAGGATCTTTCTAGGCCCTGGTCAGTTCTAAAGCTAATCTGGACTTTGGTCTACTTCTAGAATTCTCCTATTTCTCTGGATCCTTTTCCTGCCTCCAAGGGAGTAGAATGGGTCATTCCATGTGTTCAAAATACTGTGTTCAAAGTTCGAAAGAGCTGGCATATCTTAGGCGGTCCTAGAAAGCAATATGTTTTTACCCATATGCTAGTCCACTCTCCCTCTCCAGCCAGTGACTACCAGCCAGCCTACTCTGTTTTTGGGTCATCCTCTTTTTATACATCCGTTTCCATCTATCTTTTTTTTTTTTTTTTTTAAGGAAAAAAAAGTGGTGTCATAGATTGGCAAGCTCATATGTTTGGCAAGCTTCCACCACTGGAGCTTTATCTCCAGACCGCCTCCCATTTTTTGAATACATAGCATGTGCCAGGTACCATACCAGGAGAGAGAGGCAGAGGAACGAAGATGTTGCCTTTAAGAAGTATTCATTCTGGTAGGGGAAGTACCGAAGGAAACGGCTGTGGTGTACTGGGTGTTGTTAGGAACATCAACGTTATAGCTGATTGCCTGGCTTGAACTGCCCTCTATCACTTGCTAGCTCCATTGTGTGGCCTATTTGTGCCTCAGTTTCCTTATGTGTAAACAGAGGATAATGAGCTCTAGCTTAAGGGCTGTGATGAAGATGAGAACGGTAGGATACAACACTTGGAATGCTGTCTGACTGGGTAATGGACAGTTAATAACTGCTGGCTTTGGCAGGCCCAGAGGTGGCACCAAGGATAAGTCTGACTTGAGTCCAGAGAACTTTTCTGGGTTTTTCCTTTTATGTCTTCCTGACTTGTCGATAGTGAAGAGTAGTCTCTATGTAAGAGGCCCCATACTTAGCGAGGAACAGCATGGAGCCTTCCCAGAACAATACGCTACTTTCTTTCACACTGACTTGCCTGTAGTTTGAGGCCTTCACAGAGCGCAGCCTCCTTGGAGCCATGCCATGGTTCCCTGGGGTTAAGAACCCTCCAGCTTAGGGTCCAGCGTAGACCTCGGGGGACTGTCCTGCTGCTGCTCTTGATTTCCGATGTAGTTCTCGCTACCAAACTGAACTGTATGTTATTGGTTTCCAGGCCTTTCTCTGCCCCCTGGTGGTTCTGGCTCAGCCTGACTGGCATTAGTCTGGCTGGTGCTTTAGGGGTCAAGTTTGTTGGCCTCTTTATCATCCTGCAAGTGGGACTGAACACCATTTCCGACCTTTGGCACCTGTTTGGAGACCTCAGTCTTTCACTGGTGAGAACTCAAGTGCTGTGGACGGCTTTGTTCCACAGTGCTCTCCCTGTCGGCCTTTCTCTGCTTCTGCTGGGGGTGGAGGGAGCGGCTGGGCCCTGTGCTCTGTTGTGGGCCACGGCCAGACTAGACAGGCCCAGCTTTCCTCTGTAGACAGCAGGATACCAGGCAGTGGGCCTGGCTGAGGGGCTGGAGTGGTGTAAAGAGAGTACATGGAGTAACCACCTTGCAATTCTCTTATTGTTGCCCCTTCCTACCTCCCTTGATTTCAGCTATCAAGTCCACCAAGGGCATAAGAGCTTAGGTCAAATGAGTGGGACGAGGCTGAACTTCTGAATTCACAATTTCTTTTCCTGATCCAGGGTTTCCATATTTGGAAGCCCTTTAAATGCTGTTAGGATATGACATTAGTAATCAAGGGCTGATTCAGTGCCAGGCACTGTACAAAAATGGTTTGCTTTCATCAGCTCATCATTAAAGTCTTAGGTGGTGGGTGGTCGTTACCACTTACTGATTTTACAAATGAAGAATTTGAAACCTAGAGAGAGAACTTTCCCGAGGTCCTACAGGTATTAGGGGTAGTAAGAGGGCAGTCTGCGACTCAAGCTTGGGTTAGGCAAGCTCCAGGGCTCAACTACCAAATTTCCAACATGTTTATTCATTCAGAAAATAGATAGAGACCATTTACTAAATACAGAATGTTGGGAATGTGCTGGTGACTACAACATGATCCCTGCCCTCTGGAACCTATGGGGGGTGTTGGGGGAGAGGAGGAGGGGGCCTATTACAGTCCTCCTTTGACAGCAGAGGGGAGGCCTCAAAGCTTGGGTGCTCCAGCGAGGCCTGTGAGGAAGTTGAGGCCTAAGGTTAAGACCAGCAACAGTTGGCCAAGTGGTAAGGGGCTGGCATAGTCAGTACAGGGAGCCTTGGGAAACTTCAGGGAGTTCAGTGGGCTGCAGGCGACTGTTGAACAACAGTCTCACCTTGTCATGGTCATGGGTGCAGTGCCTGGAAGGGCATCAGAGAGCTGGCCCATGTTATCCTCCTGCAGTGTGTGTGTGTGTGTGTGTGTGTGTGTGTGTGTGTGTGTGTGTGTGTGCCTGCCTGTGTGTCTGTGGTGTAGGGTAATATAGAAAGGCCTAGGGTTTTCCACCCATTATTCTTTCCAATGTGACTCTTACTATACGTACAATGAAGTTTCTTATGCCCACCACCTGTGGTGGCTTCTGTTTACAGGTGACTGTGGGGAAGCACCTGACTGCTCGAATCCTGTGCCTCATAGTGCTGCCTTTGGTGCTCTATGTGACCATTTTTGCTGTTCATGTCATGGTGCTGAATAAAAGGTACAGCCAGAGCCTTTCCAGCCTCTTGCTTCTGGTCTTTCTCTAGCACCTAAGCCTGTGTGTGGGCCGTGTGAGGTTAGGATGAGGGGAGAAACTTTTTCCTGCCCCTTGTGTTCTCTCTTCTGCATATCCCAAGGCTCAGAAAACCCAGCACCCAGCCTTGAAAGAGGCGGAGAGTTCCCCGACAGCCTAAATGCCCCATCTCTGTCAGAGGCCTTTCACTTTAGTGAGGGTGGATACCAGGGTTGCAGTGGGACTAGAGATACTGATAACAACAGTGTCTCATTTAACAAGTAGCTTCTAAGTGCTGAGAACTGGGTTTAGCATTGTGCATAATCTCATCTAGCTCTCATTATTGGTAAGTTCTTTTTTTTAAATTTATTTATTATTCTTTTATATACATCAGTGCTTTGCCTGCATGTATGTTTGTGTGAGGGTGTCAGATCTTGGAGTTACAGACAGTTGTTAGCTGCCAGGTGGGTACTGGGAATTGAACTCAGGACCTCTGGAAGAGCAGTCAGTGCTCTTAACTGCTGAGCCATCTCTCCAGCCCCCTAGTGAGTTCTTTTGGCTTTTAAAAAACCTCCTATTTATAAATGAAGAAGTAAGGCTAAATAAGGTTAGAGACATTGCCCATGTTAACCAGGTAGTAAGTGTCGGAAGTGAAATTTGGATTGTCTTCTCTCCAACTCCATCATCCATGTTTGTCTCATGAGACCAGCCTGCCGTCCAGATTCTCAAATCTCCTTTTAATTTACTAAGGGCTTTTGGAAAATGGCAGCTCTTATTCTCTCAGCTTGACTCTCTTCTGCTTCTCCTTTGCCCACAGTGGTCCTGGTGATGGCTTCTTCAGTTCTGCCTTTCAAGCCCGGCTTTCAGGGAACAGCCTTCACAATGCTTCTATCCCCGAACGTGAGTGTGCTAGGCAGAAGCGTTTCCTGGGAGTTGAACTGGAAAAAGCAAGTCTGAAGCTTGGAGTTTTTTAGCCTATGTATAGCAGACTGGGAGAAAGCCCAGCATTACAGTATCAGTACTCAAGAGTCAGTTACTGTCGTACTCAAAATAACATCTCCTTTGTAGCTATCAAAGCTAGCTCTGTAAGAAGGCCATTTCAAGAGAATCTGGTCACAGAGAAAGGCCTCTAAGGGCAGTTATAGGCTGTCACAGTGTTCTGTACTTATTCACAGGTAGTAATTAGCAGGTATTCACCCTCCAGAGATAGTCTGACGTGAAGGACCTTCATTCATGTGTTAAGTACATAAAAGGGAAATACAGAACCTGGCATAGTGGCACATACCTTTAATTGCAATAGAGGCAAGCATTGCTTCGTGAGTTTGAGGCCAGGCTGGTCTATATAGCGAGTTCCAGGACAGCCAGAGCTACATAGATAATACATAATAATAAAATAAAATGAAAAAAAGAGATAAATATGAGGGGTGGAATACAGTCCTGGGAGTGAAGCACATGCTGAGTCAGTGCTAGGAAGCCATTCAAGGGGATCCCATATACATGCACACAAAGGTCTGCATTGGAGTTGGCCCTGGCAGGACAAGGAGACTTCAGTAGGCACTGAAGAGCAAGAGGTCATTTTAGGCAAGAAGAATCAAAGCCAAGGGCAGGGTAAAACACAAGGCACAGGTTATATATATTCAGAGTCTGGAATCTTAAGTTAGAATAGAGAGTTGGGACCTAGCTGATGAGGGGTTGAGATGCATAAATAAGCTATCAGAGACCACATGGAGATTTCTGAGCAGGCAAGCAGCTAGGAATGCTGTGTGGTGTGGTTGAGATGCGTAAGTAAGCTATCAGAGACTACATGGAGGTTTCTGAGCAGGAAGGCAGCTAGGAATGCTGTGTGGTGTGGAGTTAGCATGGCTGGAAGAAAGAATAAGATGTCTAGGAGGTTAGGGGCATCCACTGGGAAGTCATTGCAGGCCTGTACCCAAGGATCCCTAAGGAGCAGGGACAGCCAAGAGCATACCCAAGGGGGACCAGGCAAGGGGAAAAAAGGTGTCACTGAGGTCCTGAGTGCAGGAAGGCCGTTTGCTCTTTTAGTGTATCTAGCGCCAGGAACACAGTGGGCTCCACAGACTGTGAAAGGAATGAGAACTAGGAAAGCAAGAGAAGGCACTGGTTCGGAGGGCAGTCATGTGGAGGTAGTCCTTAGAGAGGGTCTTTGGCCGGAGATCTGTGCAGTGGAGCTTAGGAGCTTACACTTTAGAGGTAAGATGACTGATGCTGTGCTAGTGACTGCATGAGAACTGGAAAGGGGCGCAACAGGTTACTGGAGACTGCAAGAGAAAGGAATGAGAAGAGCTGAGGAGGAGCAGCAGTCTGAGGGCTGTGGAGTCTGAAGCGAAGAAGTCAGTGGTAGGGAGCGCCCTCTTGAGGTGCTCTCATTGGCATGAGAAGGCAACAGGACTCCAGCTGTAGGCAGGCCTGGGCCCCATGATCTCTAGGAGCATTTGTGAGGCTTGTGGCTTGCAGTCACCCCCCCCCCCCCCCCCCACACACACCCAAGGCAGGGGCAGCCTGTCATCTGTCCGATGCCTCTTTTCCTCCAGACCTGGCTTACGGCTCTGTCATCACTGTGAAGAATCTCCGGATGGCCATTGGCTACCTGCACTCCCATAGGCACCTCTACCCCGAGGGCATTGGTGCTCGCCAGCAGCAGGTGGGTAAGCTTTGTGCTTGGTTGCAGCCACACTGAACTGTTCTCTTGTGACGGAACGTGACATTCACTTTCTTGCTTGTCATCCTTGATTCACCTGTTTTCTCTTGATTGGAACATTCTCCTTGCTCCTTCCATTCCTTCCTTTGGCTAACCTTAGCTTCTTTAGGTTTCAACTCAGGGGTTCCTCTCTGTCCATCTCATGATCCCCCGCAAAATTGATGCCCTCCCTCCTTTCCCAGAGGCTTTCCTGGCATTCTGCCTGCCTCTGGGGAACCCATTTTATAAAGAATTGTGGAATGTGCTTCTCCTGTCCTTTTGCCTGATCCTGGAAGTCTCACATGCTTAGGACAGTTCATCACCCTGGGTAATGAGAAAAGATAATTGTTATGACGACAGACCTGGGAACTAGACTAGATTCCTTGTTTTTGACTTTGTACAAATGTCTTAATCATTCTGTGGTTTAATCTCCTGATCATAGGGGAGGATAAATAATGTTCCTGTCCACTAGAGGGTTGTTAAGGAGATAGAATGAGATAACATACGTAAAGGCACATACGGAGGGTGTCCATGTTAGGGAGTGGCTGTGAGGAAGATGCCGAGAGGGAGAACAGGCTAGTGGAGGGGTTGGTGGGGCCAGACTGAACTTGGTGAGAGTGCGTTGACTCTGTCCTTGGGAGGCAGGAAAGTGATTAAGTGATAAGGTATGCTAGTGTAAGTTTAAAAGTGACACTGGCAGGAGTGGGTTACAAAGAACCAGTTACAAGGCAGGGACAATTTGGAACTGGGTCAGGCAACACTTCCCAGGTGTTGTAGGAGAGCCTGGTACTGGATGGGAGGTCAGGAGGAGCTGTGTGGCTCTGTAGTCAAGATGTCAATGTATATGTGTGATAATGTTATTTAATCATGATCCAGTGGGGAGGAATGGCTTTGGAGGTGGGCGGAGACTTTTTCTTGTGTGTTAGGTTTAGGGCTTGTCTCAGGAGAGAGATCTGAGAGTAACATGGAGGTGTTAGCACAAAGTGGGTGCTGATATTGCCCAGGAAGACTGCAGGGAGAAAGGGCCAGTGAGAGAACCCTACATTTAAGGGAGTGTCAGGGCTGCTCAGGGTGGAAGTAAAGAGACTGAGAATGACGGAGTGACTGGGGGGTTGGAGGAGACATGGAGGAGTGGGGAGTGAGGTCTCTGAAAGGAGGAGGAAGGCAGCAGTGCAGTAGGCCTGTGACTGACACTCTGGTTTTGATGGAGAGGGAAGGTCAGACATCTCAGATGCAGCCATGTGAAGGTGAATGGAGCAGTAAGGAGGTGGAAGCTGTGGGCCAGGCTTCCCCCTTGGAAGAAGGTTCGTTTAAGATGCTCCCAAGTGTGGTTTCTCTTACAGAAAGTTTCTCTCTGGCTGAGAGCTTCATTTTGCCAAATTTCACTTCTTCAAATGCTTTAGCATCATTTCCTTGTTGTTATACTGGGTACTGGATTGGCAGCATCGTTTGCTCACGTGGGGTTCTCACGTATCTCTGGCCCAGTGTTTCTCAGTCCTGACTGCACTTTAGAATTAAGTGACCTGTAGACTCTTCTTCAGAGATTCTGATTTAATCTATAGAGGGTGGGTCCCAAGGACTGTCCCCTTTTGCTTCGGTTTAAATTCTTTAGGTCGTGCTAATATATAGCCAGGACAGAAAAGCACAAGTGGCCGTTCCATGAGGATGTCTTGCTGCAGGTGTCATGAGGAGGATAGTAAAGTGACAGATCTGTGGCTGCACTGTGCAGAAGGAGAGGAAGGTGAAGTTCTGGAAGACGCTGTTCAGCTGGCACTGTGTGCCTGGAGCCCATGGGTGCAGGTGTCAGGCTGATGGTGGGCCTGTGTGGACAGCACGTTGGGTCAAGGGGCAGAGTGTCAGGCTCCGACTCTCAGGCTGTCTCCTCAGCTGTAAACTGAAGTGATTGGACTAAATGTTTTCTGGTCATCCTCTGTCCTGCAGCTTAGTGCCTTAGAGTCCCTAGGTCTCAGTTTTAACATCTATAAAATAAAATTGGGAAGTTTAGAAAAGTATAAAAAAAGGAAACCAAAGCTACCTGTAATCTCCAAAGGTCTGCATTTATCAGATATTTTGAAAAGTAGCATTCTACTATAATTAGGTACTTGAGTTCCTAGGAGACCTGTATAAAAACTCCACCTTGGAAACCAGTGTTTCTGTGGGAATGGGCCAGAGGCTACACTTATGATAAAGAAACAATTTTCCTGGGAGAATATTGATAATGGCTCTTCTAAAAACAGAAGCCATTCCCTCCATATATGCACAGGACCCCGACATCTGTGAACAAGTCCCAGGTAGATAGATAGACTGGATCTAGCTTTGTTTCATGAGTATGAACCAAAATGTTTTAGTCTTTTGTGTATTCTTAATATCATTGTTTTTTTTTCCTGAGAAACGAAGAAAAACCACTCAAATAACTCAAATATAGCCATAGTACTTACAGAGTGATTTTCCCCCATAAATGCTAGTTCCAACTTTTTTTTTCAAGTGGTTAGTCATGTTGTGTCCAATTGAAGTTATGAGAACTCAGAAGAAAAGCATGTATTTCTGTTGTTTTGATACGTGTTTACATGTCTGGCAAAGATGTATGTTTTATTTTTAGTCTCTCCTCTGCTTGCTTCCCAAACCATTAGTTGTGTCTTCTTGAGCAAATGACCCAGCCTGTTTCTTTGTACTATTGCGGGGAACAGCACCTACAGCACAGAGCTGTGCGAGCGACTGAGCAGGGTGAGACTTGCCCGGTGCTCAGAATAGTGCCTGGTAGTCACTGTGAATGGGAGCATTTCCTGAGCCTTTTTGCATGCTGCTTTAAAAAAAAATGTTCCCCAACATTTTTACTGGTGTACAATATTCTATTCCATGTGTACAGTATCAAGACACTGTTTCTCTGAGTAGTCCTGACCGTCCTGAAACTCACTCTCTAAACCAGGCTGGCCTCAAACTCGGAGATCCTCCTGCCTCAGCCTCCTGAGTGCTGGGATTAAAGGTGTGCATCACCACTGCTGGGCTTTAACTAGTCCTCTTTTTTTTTCCCCAGAGCTGAGGACCGAACCCAGGGTCTTGCACTTGCTAGGCAAGCACTTCACCACTGAGCCAAGTCCCCAACCCCTTAACTAGTCCTCTTAATAGATGTTCATACTGTGTCTAGGTTTTTACTGTTAGACCAGTCACTGCATTTTAGACATTCACATGAATGTACACACAATTTTTTTAAAAAATCAGTTTATGGCTATGGGTTGAAACCCTAAGATAAGATATTTATGGAGCATTTTAGTGTAATTTACCCACATATTAAGAACAGGTAATAGCTTTTTTGTAAGTGTGCATGGATATGGGTACACAGGTGTACGTGTGTATGTGGCGGCCAGAGATCAGTGTCAGGTGCCTTCCATAACCACTTCCCACCTTATTTTTTGAGAAAATCTCTCTCACTGGACCTGGGCTCACTGGGTTAGTTATACTGGCTGGCCCACAAGGTGCAGGTATTGTCCTGTCTCCTTTTCCCCAGTGTTAGGATTCTGAGCACACCTGCTTTTTCTTACCTGTGTGCTGGGGATCAAACTCAGGTCCTTAGGCCTCTGCAGCAAGCACCTTACTGACTGAGGCGTCTCCCCAGCCCAGCCCATTGCTTTTTTTAAATGATTTGTTTTTATTTTATGTGCAGTGGTGTTTTGTCTGCATGTGTGTCTGTGTGAGGGTGTTGGATCCCCTGGAGCTGGAGTTACAGATAATTGTGAGCTGCCATGTGGGTGCTGGGAATTGAACCGGGGTCCTCTGGAAGAGCAGCCAGTGCTCTTAACTGCTGAGCCATCTCTCCAGCCCCCAGGCATTGTCTTAATCACTTTTAAAATATGCTAAATCTACTGCTTCTGTGCCTGAGACTGTTAAGACACACAGTATAATGGTCCTCCCTCGAGACAGCTGAAATTTTATTGACAAGATGCAGAAAGAAAGAGATAAATGAAAAAGTTCTTGAGGGGTAGGCCCTCCAAATTCTGAAAAATGGAGAGCTGCTTCTAAGCTTCCTTGGGAAATGTGGCCTCCTGAGTTGGTGGCTGGGGATCCTGAAAGTGGTGTCAGTTTGCTGGGGATTGTGCCTGGGCAGCTGTGCTAATAATCATAATGGTTCCCCTTCTGCCCTCTGCTTAGGTTACCACCTATTTGCATAAGGACTACAACAACCTGTGGATTATCAAGAAACATAATACAAACACAGGTAATGTGGCAGAGACTGAGAGTCCCTTCACTTTTCTCCTGACTCTGGGCTCCTGAGCACCTTTGACATGTTTACTCATCACAGGGATCCTTTTGAACACTGTTGAGCTGCTGTTGTGTTGAAAGCACAGTTGAGAGCATAGAGGATGAGCAGTGAGTGAAACAGCTGGGCCAGGGCTCAGATTTCATCCAGGAAGAGGTCATGTAAGCTCATCCCAGGGGCTGCTAGGTAGCCCTAACCGAGGGTACCTGGGAGTCGCTTTCATTTCCAAACCCTCCATACCCCACCTGTAGTCCTGACATGATAGAGTGCTGTTCTTTTCTGTCCCTGAGCTGGCTGAGTTACTTGATAATCCAAGTGTCTGCCAGCCCTGTGCTTGGGCTTAGCTAGTGGTTGCTGTAACACGCACACACACACACACACACACACACACACACACACACACACACACACACACATACACACACACACACACTAGCTGGAATCTCTGGTTTTAGGACTAAGCAAGAGGTAATTTAGCATCTTCCTTTCTTTGGAAGGCAACTAGCTACCTGTAGACAGCTTTCTGTTAGCGGTAAGAGGGCAGTTATCACCTGAGCCCATCCTCACTGGTGACACCCTGAACCCCAGGCATTTCCTGTGACTGTTCAGCAAATAGCACCTGCCTGAGCTGACAGCAGCCAGCTGCTCCACATCTGGAGAAGTGGACAGCTGTTCATCTAGACTCCCTTATTTTCCTTGCATCTCCTCCCGTTGTTGCTTTAGGCTGGAACCATACACCCAGCAGCTGTCTCCTGCTGCCTTGTTTGCCTGCTCAGTACTGTAAATTAGCCCCTTGCGTGAGTCTGTGTCGCTACTATTGACTGTGCTTTTGATACAACAGGCCAGACTAAGTGGTCTGTCATAATGAAGTTTGAGGGAGACTGGGGGTACTTCTAAGTCATTTGAACTTGCCTGGTTTCCACTGTGGCTTCTAAGCTGAGATGGTTGCATTTCACCTAAGCAGCTGAGGGTTTTCTGGGAACTTTGAAATCTAAGATCTTAGTGTTCTTGTTGGCTGTAAAGGCCCCTCACCCTAATCCATACCAAATAAAACTTCCTTCTCTGCTTATAAGGCAGGATAGCAATGGGTGTCTGCAGGTGAATCTCATGGCCAGTCATTTGTGTTAGCAAATTTAGCTTCCCGACCTTGACTGTTTACAGAGTCTTGGCATCTCACTGCTGGTGACAGACTTTTACAAGGATGCCTTCTGCCTTCTGTGATGGCTGCCAGCTACTTTTCTATGCAGCAGCCTTTCCAGATCCTGACCAGCTTTAACTTCTAGATGTCCAGAAAGGAGTCTTTTTCTTTCAGCATTTCATTGTTTCATCTCATGCTTAGGAAGTCTACTTACAGATCAAATTTGATTTTGAAAAGCACTGGACAGTTGCGTGGACTTAATTTTGTAAAGACTGTATCACTCACTAAGGAAAGTTTCATTGTTACGTCTCCCAGCTGAGGCTCCAGCAGAGCTTCAGTACTTGTCAAAGGTCATATTGCCAGCCTTGCACAGTGGCCAGTCTCGCTCCACTTGTTCACACAGTCATTTGTTCCCACATCTTTATGTACACAGACTCTTTGCTGCATGGATTACTCTTTGTATGTGTTCCTTTATCCTGCTTGTTCGCTTGACAGAATTCCCTGCTCCTTGAGAGTCTTGGAGCATTATTTCTGGGATGCTCTTTTCCAATCCTCTGAGGTGACTGGAGAACCTAACCCTTTAGGACTGTCAGCACATATCACACAACACTGTAACTGTTTCCAACAGGCCTTAGTTGTCGCTGGTTTAGTTTGTGAGTGACTCACTTGCTATCCACACTTGTTTCTTTTTGGCAGATCCTCTAGATCCTTCCTTCCCAGTGGAGTTTGTCAGACATGGCGACATCATCCGACTGGAACACAAAGAGTAAGTGACCCTGCTGTCGTTGGAACTGAGTGGTAGCACAGAGGGCTGAGGCTCAGGCAGTGGACCTCTGTGCGGAGTAAGAAATCCGTGCATGGCATAAGGATGAGCAGTGAGCTAGCCTTGGCCTGATGATTTTGGCTTTGAGGACATGACCTTTAAGGATACCTTTCAGTGTCCCTTCTCCTGTTAACCCCCTTGGGTGAGAATAAGGTCACTACCACAATTTTTGAGCCAAATTTGAAGCAAACTTTATTAAATACTGGCCAGGACGATGGACAGTGGCCAGGTCCATACCTGGATTCCCAGAGAATGGCTGCAAAGTATGTTAGTCTGGTGCTTATAAAGGCAAAATCCACAAGGCTATGTACTTCACGCCTTCGTCCAATCCAGGGCAAGCATACATCCAGATGTACTTCCTGCCTATGTACCTCCCTCATATGTGTGATCAAACACATTCTGTGCGGCTGGGGCAACCAAGCTTGTTTGCAGAAGTGAAACGTGGCTTGTTATCTTTACATGAACAACAGCCCCCAGCATTCCAGGAAGTTTATCTTTTCTTTGGCAAGTGGGGCTGACAGGGTAGAGACATTTTTGTTTTATAGATCTCTTTAAAACGCAGTAATTTAAACTTAAAATGTAACTTTAGCTCTTCCCCCTCCTCTGCAAAGGAAAGGATAGTTTGATAGCCCAAAGCTGCGTTTCGGGTAGATACTTTTAGGACATGTATGTGTCTGCTTCTGAGACTGGCACACTAGTCTGTCTCACTGTTTGTTCATTGGAATGAATGGAAACACCAATATGATACAAAAACTGCTTAAAAGTATGAAGAAGCTGACAAGATATTAGAACTACTAGACCAAAATCCAAGTGAAAGAATTCAGAGAAAAGTGAAGCCTTGAGGCCACGTTTCCCCTCCTCCTGTTGTAGAAATACTATGCTTTGCCAGTGAGAAATCACTCCACACATCTGGAGATTAATGAAGGAAAAGCTCTTTAATAGCATTTGTCCAGCTCTGGCTCATCCTCAAAGAGGAGGCAGCCTTGAATAGAAGATTTTACTTACTTTGTACACCCTAGGCTTATGCATTCCAAATACACTGTCATCCTTAAATCTGTTAGGTCTTAACCCCAGGTTTACTCTTTGAACAATTTAAACAGAGATGAAAATCAGTTTTACTGCTTCAAGTTTCTTCTTTCTTCTTTTGTTTGTTTGTTTGGGTTTTGTTGTTGTTGTTTTGGTTTTGGTTTTTTGAGACAGGGTTTCTCTGTGTAGCCCTGGCTGCCCTGAACTCATCTGTAGACCAGGCTGGCCTTGAACTCAGAGATCTGCCTGCCTTGGCTTCCCAAGTTCTGGGATTACAGGTGTGTGCCACTACCATCAGGCCTTGAGTTTTGATGTTTTGTTTTGACTACCTCTTTAGAGAAGTTTCTTTTAAAAAAAAATACATTTATTTATTTTTGTTTTGTGTGTGTGTGTGTGTGTGTGTGTGTACATGAGCCACAGTGTGTGGGGAGGTCAGAGGACAACTTGCAGGAGTCAGTTCTCTCTTTCAACCATGTAAGTGGGCCCAGGCATCAAGCTGAAGTTCTCGGGCTTGGCAGCAGGTACTTTTACTGAATGAGGCACCTCACTTGCCCAAGAGCAGTTTTTAAGTCAAAGTTTTAGGTTCCTCTGAAGTGGAAAGTTTCTATTAAGTGATCCTTCTCCAAGACTTGGAACCCAGGAGATTGTAGGTTACGTGTGTGTTGCTCCCCTCACTCTACCACAGGAAAGTGACTTTGTAGGAGTAGATTGTTGGTGGTTGTGCAGGGAACCCCAGTTCCCAAGAAGTAACTTCTAACTGATCCTCACCTGGGTCTGCGGCTCGCATCCATGTCACCTTGGTGGGCTCTCCATCTTTAAGCCATGACTTAAATAAACCTGAGCATAGACTGGTAACATCTCCTCTGTACCTGGCTAAAAGCAAGAGTTAATCCTACTTTTGGAAAGACATTGGAATCCATTCCTATAAATAGTTTTTCAACAACAGTGAACAATGCACAAAGATGTATTACTCAAGGAAAAGGCACAATGACCAAAACCAGACAAAAGCAGTCATTAGCAGAAACATCCTCCAAAGGTTTATATACTGGAATTACCAAATAAGAGATTTTGAAATACTAAGAAAAACAGAGGTGGGGGCTGGTATGTTTTTCTAATTAGTTGGATTTTAGATACTTTAGATTCCTAGTATTAAATAAATCTGATTTTGTCCCTAATAAATAAATAGAATCATATTTATTTTTTTGCAAATTCCCCATAATTGTGTCATGAACATTTATTACTTATGAATAAAAGCAAGAGTTGTTATAAAAAAGCTAAGTACAGCCGGGCGGTCGTGGCACATGCCTTTAATCCCAGCACTCGAGAGGCAGAGCCAGGTGGATCTCTGTGAGTTCGAGGCCAGCCTGGGCTACCAAGTGAGTTCCAGGAAAGGCGCAAAGCTACACAGAGAAACCCTGTCTCGAAAAAAAAAAAAAAAAAGCTAAGTACATCAAAACTAAATTATCCCCCTCCCCGCCCCATTCCTTGCAAATCCCCACTTTAAAAAAAAAAAGTTGGTGAGAATAGAAAGTAAATGTTAAATGGGGAAGTTTACCTGACTTAATTATATCCACTTCAATTGCTTGTTTCTTCTCCCCCAACCTGCCTCCTTAGTCAGGAAAAGCTAAAGCCAGGAAAAGCTACTGAACGTGTGAAGGTTGCCTGATGCTCCACCCTGGGCCTCCATGACACATAGTACTCTGCACACCATCCCTCCCTCTGTCTTTCTCACTGTGAGCTCCTCTCTTCTCTAGTCCTCAGAATACTTCTTACAAGTGGGTAGACACCGCAGTTCCTGCTATGTGGGGATTAATAGTTCAGATTTTAATTTTTTCTAATTCTAGCAGATGACTGCATATTCTTAATAGAAGAAGCAGCACACACATCTCTTTTCTTCAGATAATGGCTTTTCTCTTCTCCAACTTCTAGAACAACTCGGAACCTGCACAGTCACTATCATGAGGCCCCCCTGACCCGGAAGCACTATCAGGTCACTGGCTATGGCATAGTAAGTAAGAAACTGGGGTATGAGCAGGGTGTATGTAAAAAGTTGTGAGGCTTGGTCCAGGGCCATGTAGTAGTACACATCCTCCCCAGAATTCTAGAATGTTCTAAGAATTTGGAGACTGCATATAGATGAGTCTCTTTGTTTTGTTTTGTTTTGTTTTTTGAGACATTGTCTCACTATGTAGCCTTGGCTGGCCTGGAAATTGCTGTGTAGACCAGGCTGGCTTCAAACTCACAGAGATCCATCTGCCTCTGCCTTCTGAGTGCTGGGATTAAAGCTGTATGCTATCATGGCTGGCCAGCACAGACTTCTTTAACATACTATAACTGTTCAGCTCAGTTTGCTATGAGAAAAGCAGCCTATGAATTCTATTTTGTCTCTATCCCTCTTCTTGCAAAGTAATCATGAACTTTATATAGTCTATACCTAATAGATGTCAGATAGGAATACCATGTGATCTCTTAAATATCACGCTGGAAGACTGGAAGGCTGGCAGTGTGGCCCAATGGGTAAAGGCACTTGCCATGCAAGCTTGTTGACCTGAGTTCAGTCTCTGGAACCCACATAAAGGTGGGAGGAGAGAACTGACTCCACAAAATTGCCCTTTGGTGTCCACATGTGTACCAAGGCATGCTCCTCCCCTTCCTGGTCACACATGTGTATACACAACGATAATGCACTAAAAAAGAAAAAAGGCAACAACCCGGGAGAACTTTTGTTTTGTTTTGTTTTGTTTTCATTTTGGTTTTTGGTATTTTAGAGACAGGGTTTCTCCATGTAGTTTTGGAGCCTGTCCTGGATCTTGCTCTGTAGACCAGGCTGGCCTTGAACTCACAGAGATCCACCTGGCTCTGCCTCCCAAGTGCTGTCCAAAATAATGGACACAAATGGCCCATATCTTCTTTTTGGCTTCAAGTGAGGTTTTGATTATGATTTATGGGCAAAATCAACTGTCTAGAATGTAACACTCTGGTCCTATAAAGTTAGCATTTAGACTTCTCACTTCTAGATTCATACCCTGTGTGTGTGTATATATATTTGTGTGTGTGTGTGTGTATGTGTGAACTTTATGTACAAAATCATTTGATTTCAAATAAACATTTAATGTAAAAATAAATTTCTTCTAAACTGAATTTTTTTTACATCTATTGTACCATTCAAATGTTTTTATCATCTTACATGATTTCTTCAAAATCTATTAGCAAGGGTACATATAGAAAAGCTTTTTTTTTTTTTTTTTTTTTTTTTTTTTTTTTTTTTTTTTGGTTTTTCGAGACAGGGTTTCTCTGTGTAGCTTTGCACCTTTCCTGGGACTCACTTGGTAGCCCAGGCTGGCCTCGAACTCACAGAGATCCGCCTGCCTCTGCCTCCCGAGTGCTGGGATTAAAGGCGTGCGCCACCACTGCCCAGCGAAAAGCTTTTTTTTAATAAATAGAAACACAGGGATTTTTCAGCTTTATTATAAGATGACATAAAAAGTTTACTTAGCAGAAGTAATTTCATTACTATTCAGGGGAGGGAGATCATTTTTTTTTTTTTGTACAATTAATACTAGTCTTCTTTTAGCATACGAGCATACCTGCCTAAGAAATGACATGAGCAGTGCTTCTCCATCTTCCCTAAAATAGTCTTTGTTTACATATGTGCACAGCTTTAGCCAATCAAAGCCCAGGAGAAGTGCTCAGAACCCAGAGGCCGGACAAGAGCTCAGTGAAGGCAGGAGGAGAGCTTCCCAGCCAGGGTGTCTCCAGCGAACACTGCAGTTCCCCTCTTCCCTATATTTTAAACACAGAAACCAGTAACTAAGAACTTATACTGGATGACAAACCACATCCACACTATTTAAATAGCTTCACAGCTAGACACGTCATAAAGACCAGTTAATCAGTATTCACATTTATAAATCTCTGAAGACACCATGAGAAAGCTTGTGTCCCTTCACTAAACAAAACAGGGAACTGCATCTGATGGTGGTGGGATGAGATTCCAGCATTAAAAATAAAAAATTGAGGTGATGTTATTCAACCACAGTGCTTGGAATTGGAATAAAAACCTATTGGTGCTTATTAATACACCAGTAGTGAAACTGCTTTCTGTTGGAGAAAATCTAACCGCAAATATGTACATAAAACACATGTGTGTAAAACACATAACACGGGAAATCGGTCAAAATAATTCAAGTCCGCTTGTCTGCATTGGATATTCTAATCATAAAGTAAGGAAACAAGAAAAAAACAAGGAAACAAGATGCAGCATCTTCTGTCATTCTCAGGGACAACTCCTCCCCTCCCCGCAAAGTGGCATCTTATAAAATCTCCAACTGTTTCTCTTGCTTTACAATCCTAATGTAAAGATGTGCACAGGAGAACTTTCATTGGGATTACCTAACTGAAAAAGAAAAACTAAAAACATGTTCAAGTCAAAAAATATATTGGGTAAGCGAGCACTAAAATTATCCACTTGAAAACAAATGATATCTTCATCAATGCACTTGACATCGCCTGGTCTACCTGGACAGTTAACATCTCCAACAGGCAGATTAGTAGGCACTACTTTAAAATTACGGCATGAACTGATGCAGAACTTGCATTGTAACTTTCCATTCCAAATGTAAGTGATTTCAGAACCAAGAGTCAGTGTTTAGGGGAAGGTGACAGTGTAACAATTTCACAAAAATCCTCCATCTCTAAGAGGGAATGACATCCTAACCTTCCCTCCTCAGAAAATGTCTCATAATTACAAAGCAGAAAAAGAGCCAGTCACAAATGCAAAAGACATTATAATTTAGGTGTGAAATTTCTAGATTAACCCAATGTATTTCATAAGATAACTGTTGCAGTTAAAAGAAATCCTTGAAGTACTGCTTTTCAGGCTTAAACCAGATTGTAATGCCATCACTAAAGCTGAGGAGCACATGAGGAGATGAGGTGAAGCTGACCCCAGAACTCTGTGCTCAAATCACTGACTTCATCTAACACAGCCTGTTCCGAATCCATGATTAAAAACCAAAAACCTAAAACCACACCTCTTTCTAGAGGCTGAAGTCCCTAGGAGCAGTTTCACTGTTTGTCCACAACACGGATTTCAAGCTCAGAGTTTTTGTTTCTTACTCTGTTTTGGAACCCCTGAGACTCATCTGCTTCCAAAGTCTCTTCTCTTGAGTGAGTTTCAATGACTCCATTGCTGTCCCAAGTTGTTCCTCAGGGCCACACATTCTCCTTTGCTAGTTTTTGCTGCATTTCCCATTGCTTGGTAACAGCTTTATCCACTGACATTACACTAATAAGATCAAAGTCACGCTTGGTGACTAGATGAAGCGAAGTTTTGACACAAATTCTTCTTAATTATTTTCTGTCCATAACGTTCCACAGACAGCATACAGGATAACTCATTTGATTGTCAGCAGTAGACCCAGGCTTCGTGACATGGAGATTCCACAGTTTCATTACTTCTTTCTCTCCTGACTTTTGTAATAGGGAATTCCCGGGGAATGTTACTCTTGGGATACTTCTTGGCCTCCTCATTCCCTTTCCTTCATTGGTCATTGAGGTCAATTTAACCTTTGAAACTCGGTGGCCTTTGAAAGGGTGACCATTTTCCTTTTTAACACTGTCTCTAACATCATCTGACTTTTGTAAAGTTTTTTCTTGGTTTATGTGGCAGAATGGGACAGGGGACTCAAATGATTTCTGGCGGATTGAAGTTGTAAACAGAAAATTTGGGAACCGGATCAAGGTACTGAGAAGTCGCATTCGCCTCATCCATTTAGTCACAGGTTGCGTCCTGGGATCTTCAGGAAAGATCCTGCCCAAGTGGTAAGTCTCTGGGATCCTGATATTCTAATGTAGCTTACCCTGTTCACACTACAAGGGGTACACCAGAAGCTTCGGTCACCCTGTGGCTGGTACTCACTTCACTTTTGCTTTTTCTTGGTAGTAGATGGAAGAAGAAAAGGCATCAGAGATGCTGTGGTGCAGAGAACTTCAGTATAGCTTTGTATTTTATGGGCTTTGATAGTTGGACATTTGTTATGCCTGCCTTCAGGTTAGAACTCCAGGGCTCTGTCTCTTTGTAAAGTGGAAATAATGTGTGCCAAGCTACTGTTAGGATAGTTGTGGTAATGAAAAGTGTGAGGTTGAAAGAATCATGGCCGTTGACTTGTAAACAGAGAGGTTCCACAGATGTAAGAGCATTGGACATTGCTACACTTGGGGGCATTCCAAGTCTTCTGGGACATTTGCGACTATTTTTCTGGCAGGGGCTGGGAGCAGTTGGAAGTTACTTGCACTCCGTACCTGAAAGAAACGGCTAACTCCATCTGGAACATAGAAGACCATATCAATCCCAAATGTGAGTCAAGACCCTGGCTGACTCTGAAGGAGGAAGTACGCTAAACTCTTTGCTTAGGCGCACAAACCATCATAGACTCTGACTTCATTTTATTGTCACTTTTCCTTTCTTCCCCCCATTCCTGTCTTCGTAAGTGTTGTCTCTGGACACATAGTTCCTTTTTCTTCTTGTCTATTTCCTCTTTAAATTCCTTCGTCTCAAGTGACCTCCTCCAAGGCCATTTCAGCCCCCCAGCTTCTGTTTCTGCACCGTGGGAGACTCCAGGCCTCTGATGCTTATTACAGATTGGTCCAGTTGCCTTGTGCCAAGCATTTCCTCTCCCTACAACCAACTAGGCCCTTCACAGAAGGCCATAGCCATAATGATCCCAAATTTCTGCTTCCAGGCACCTTTGACATCCCCACTTCAATGTCAGCTTCAACTGAAAAGTCTTTGGATTCAGTTTCCTCACCCCGCTCCAGACTGTGCTTGATCTCTCCATATTTGCTATTCCATTCTTCTTAGTACCTGATCTAGACAAACAGTGGGTTAACTGGTTGGATAATTCCTTATTAAGTATGTCAGGAATCACATGGGTCTCGTGGATATATTAGTGAATGAGACAGATTTGGGTCCTAGTCTCATCCTAACAGGAGGCCAGCTTCTGGGTCAGTGTCACAGTGATGGGTGCTGGGGTCAAGAGCTGTCAGAACACCAAGAAGGAGATCTTGTCTCTTTCCTCCCAAGTCCTGAGATTACCTAGTGCATGCTGAACTTAAGCTCAGTAAGTGACCCTCTGCCCTGCTCCCTGTCTCAGCTTCCTAGGAAGACTACACGTAGGCTCTGGCAAGGGTGTGGGTACTGAGGACAGACTGTGAGGACAATGTGTGACAAAGCCTTTCTCTTGTCATTTCCCCCGTAGTGCCAAACATCAGCTTGGACGTGCTGCAGCCCAGTTTTTCTGAGATCTTGCTGGAGTCCCACATGGTTATGATCCGGGTACTGTGAGCCCTTCTCCTTCCTTCTAGATCTCTTAGAGAAGCTCTTGGGCCCCACAGATTTAGAACACAGAGCAATAGCCGTGCTACAGCTCCCTGAGTTCTTGTGGAAGATGTTGGAAACGTTTGACCCACTGGTTTGCTAGACCTTCGTGGGCATTTCTGGTATCGGGCTGAGGTGGTGACTTGATGAGGAGAATGACAGCCATTCCTGTTGTCGGGGTTTCATTTCTATTCTGTGACAAACACCCTGGTAAAACCTCTGTCTTAGTTAGGTTTTACTGCTGTGAAGAGACACCATGACCATGGCAGCTCTTATGAAGAAAACATTTGTTTTCCTGGCTTACAGGTTCATAGGTTTAGTCCATTATCATTATGGCAGCATGCAGGCAGACATGGTGCTGAAGAAGGAGCCAAGAGTTCTGTATCTAGATTGGCAGACAGCACGAAGAGCGAGTGACACTGGGCCTGGCTTGAGCATCTGAGACCTCAAAGTCTACCCCCAGTGACACACTTCATCCAACAAGGCCACACCTACTCCAAATAGGCCACACCTCCTAATTCTGCCACTCCCTATGAGCCTAGGGGGGCCATTTTCTCTTCTTCCTTTCCTTTTTTTTTGGTTTTGTTTTTTCGAGACAGGGTTTCTCTGTGTAGTTTTGGTGCCTGTCCTGGATCTCGCTCTGTAGAGCAGGCTGGCCTTGAACTCACAGAAATCTGCCTGGCTCTGCCTCCCAAGTGCTGGGGTTAAAGGCATACACCACCACCGCCTGGCTAAGGGGGCTATTTTCATTCAAACCACCACAAGCAATTTAGGGGAGGGGAGGATTTATTTGGCTTACAGTTCCTTCCCTAGGTTACAGTGCATCATTGAGAGAAGTCAAGGGGCAGAAACTTGAAAGGCAGACCTACTTGCTGTTTCACACAGCATTACTTCTGACCATGGAGTGCATTTCACAGCCTGAGTACAGGAGGAACCATAGAGCCTAGCTGGCTCACAGGCCAGTGTATACTCAGCTTTCTTAGATAGTGGAGGACCACTTGCCTAGGAATGGCACCACCCATGGTAAACTGATCCTTCTTACATCAATTAATAATCAAAATAATCTCCTACAGATATACCCACAGACCAACAAGAGCTAGATTATTGGATTGAGGCTCTCTTCCAAGGTGATTATGAGATAGTTGATAGTTAAAGCTAGCCAGCATACCAGTGAACATTTATACAGCTCCCACTACTGTGAGCACTGTATGTACATAACTATTTAATATTATTACAACCCAGTGAAGATTATTGTCATTCCAGTTTAGAGGAAAGGAACTGAAGCACAGAGATATTAAGGAACCTTTTCAAGGGCACATAGCTCTATGTAAAGTAGATCCAGGCTTCAAAGGTAGATGAATAGGCTTTCAGGGTCAGTGTCAGTTACCATGACACTCCTACCTCTGAGTGGCCATGCTCCTGAAAGCCACACATTACATTTCATGAACTTAGAGCCAGTTGGAATAAGAAGCTGCTTTGGTTGAGTTTATATGCATCATACAACCCTAACCATGAGCCCTTAACCATTCCTCTTCCTGGGCTGAAGCTGCTTAGCATGGCTGATTCTTGTTTAAGGATTCCTGAGACTCACTGTTTCCCCTGTTGTTAGTAGCTGGCAGCAATCATAGCATCAAAAGTCTAAAGTAAGTGGAGAGAGTAAATCTTTAAATGGAGAAGATTTTTGTCCATGGTTGAAATTTGCCTGTGTAAAGGGGAGAGACATTGCTACAGTTGATGTCTGGTGGAAGACCCCCCTTGCTCTTGAGATGGGAATGTGAGTCCTACAGGAACAATGTTCAGAACCACGGTGTTTCAGCCACCCACAGAGCTGCAAGGAGCTGTAGCAGTTGTTACTGTTCCTCTCTGAGCCTCTGTCAAGTAGACTTACCTGGAAGTGATTATATAAGCAGTCCTTAGAAAACATAGTTGACTATTTCATCAGATTAAACTTTTAAAATCCAGATTTTTGTCAGTTTTCCACATTGGAAGGTGATAAGTTGACAGTAAACAATCTCTGGGTCACTTCTTCTCTGACTCTGTGCTGTAGCTGTCACTGTGGCCTGATGACATAGCTCTTTTGAATATGTGTCTGTCTCTCAGAGTGTCAGTCAGGGTCTAAGTAGAATTTTAAGACTGCAGTGAGGGAGTGTAGAATTTCATTCCTTGTTTCACTAAGAGGTAGAGACAAAGAAAAGGGTGTGTAAGAGCTCTCAGTCTACTAGAATTAGAGAAGCGAGAGACAATGAATCCAGACTGTAGACATGCACATATTGGTATGTATGTTGTGTCTGTCTGTCTGTCTGTGAGTTGAGACCTGAGTGGAGAAAGCTTATGGCCTGGCAAAATGAGGTCGAACAAACCATCTAGATTTAGTTTACACACACATATCCTGTTGGGTAAGAATCTGCCTCCTTTCATCTCTTGCATTGTAGAGATGCTGGATTTGTCTGAGTTGGATGTAATGAATAAGATTCCTATGACCTGCTAAGGCCTCATTTTGGACTAAATTGGACTGGTTTTAAGGGATTAATTTCCCTCATCAATTACTCCTAGGACTCTTTGGATAGCCATAGTGATTGTAGTGGTTTGAATAAGAATGCCCCCCATAAACTCATATATTTAAATGCTTAGTCACCAGAGAGTGGCACTATTTGAAAGGATTAGAAGGATTAGGAGGATTAGAAGGCCTTGTTGGAAGAAGTATGTTACTGGAGGTAGATTTGAGGCTTTATTTATTTTCAAGGCAGGGTTTCTCTGCATAGCCCTGGCTGTCCTGAAACTCACTCTGTAGACCAAGCTGGCCCCAAACTCAGAGATCCCACTGCCTCTGCCTCCCAAATGCTTGAATTAAAGGCATGTACCACGACTGCCCTGCTTAAGAGATTTGAGATTTTAAAAGCCCATGCAGGCCCAGGTGTGCTCCTTCCCTCCTTCTCTTTCTGTCCGTCTGTCTGTCTGACTTGTCTCTGTCTCTGCCTGTGGATCAAGATGTAGCCCTCTGCTACTGCTCCAGCACCATGCATGCTGCCATGTTTCCCGCCATGATGATAATGGACTAAATCCCTGAAACTGTAAGCAAGCCCAATTAAATGCTTTCTTTTGTAAGAGTTGCCTTGGTCATAGTGTCTTTTCACAGCAACAGAACTGTGACTGAGATATACAAGTCAGTACCGGGGAGTGGGGTGTTGCTGTAACAAGCCTGACCATGCTGCTTGTTGGTGGAATGTGAATTTTAGGACTTTGCATTAGGAAAGCAGTTGAACCCTTCAAGTGGGACTTAATGTGCCATACTAGTAGGAGAATGGAAGACAACTGAGAGCAATATATAAAGTATAACAGCCCAACTCAATTAATTTCAGAGGGGAAAATTATTAGTAAGTGGCCTAGAGACCTTTCTTGAGATATTTTAGCAAAGAATGTGTCTGCTTATTGCCTTTGTCCTAAAAATATGCCTGAGGATAAATTGAAGAGTTTTGGATTGGCTTTGGAAGAGATTTCAAGATAGCTTAGTATTGACTCTATTGTGTAGTTATTAGTAATCACTATTATGCAGATCTATAATAAAAGGAAGGAGCAAGCTGGACAAAGAGAAACACACAATGTAAGTTTGAGGAGAAAAGGAGCACCAGGAAGTATAATGGAGCTAAGTTCAGTGTTCAAGGAGATAAAAGTTTAAAGAAAAGCCTATTGCTAAATAAAAGGAAGGGGGTGGTAACCTCAGCAGAATCCCACCCAGCTAAGCCTCCTACTTGTGAAAAGGAGTTAAAGGAAAGCTTAAGCCATGAAGGAAACGTCAACAACAGAAAGCTGATGTAAATGTAGTTAAACAAGGGGCCAGCTTCCAGCCCCAGCAAACAGAACTTGGCAGCTTCAGCTATGTGGTTCTGGCTTTAGAGTCAAGGACACAAGAAAGGGGATGTAAACTATCCCTTCACGGCTAAGGAAAGCCACCAAAGCCAGGCATGTGTTAGGGGTGTGCCAGCATAGAAGTACAGAAAGGCCATTGTGTCAAGATGAAGCCTAGATTGACTTGGAGACCCCAAGATGTTAGACCCCATGATGCCAGAGTCATGGGATACCTGCCAAGCAAAGCTGCAGATCAGGCCTGGAACCAGCCCAAGAAAGAGAAGTGTGTTGCAGTCAACAAAGCTGAAAGGTGTTGAAGATCTGGAGAGTACTTTAACGTTAGACATGTAGTTGCAGATTTTGAAGTTTGCCATGTCGGGTTTAGGTCTTGCTTTGGTCTGGTATTTCCTCAATATGCCATTTCCTCCCCATTGGAATGGTACTGTTTATTCTGTGACATTGTATGTTGGAAGTATGTGATCTGCTGTTTGATTTTGATTTTATAGAGGATTACAGTTAAGAGATTGCCAGATTGCCATGAGTCTCAGAAGAGACTTTGAACTTTGGACTTCTAAAGTGTTGAGACTGTGATAGACTATGGGGACTTTTGAAGTTGGACTGAATGCATTTTTGTATTATGATATGGCTACAAGCCTCTGGGGGCCAGAGAGTCGAATGTGGTAGTTTGAATAAGAATGGTCCCCATAGGCTCATATATTTGAATGCTTAGTCACTAGGGAATGGCACTATTTGAAAGGGTTAGGGAGTGTGGCCTTGTTTGAGGAAGTGTGTCACTGAGGGTGGGCTTTGAGGTTTCAAAAGTGTATGCCAGGCCCAGGTGGGCTCCAGTTCCCCCCCCCCACACACACACACCTAAAGATCAGGCCATACTCCCTGCCATGATGATGATGGACTGAGTCCCTGAAATGGTCAGCAAGCCCCCAATTAAATGTTTTCTTTTATAAGAGTTACTGTGGTCATAGTGTCTTTTCACAAACAGTGACTAGGACAGTGATTCAGGGGATAAGCAGCTGATCCTTTTGGGACACACACACACACACACACACACACACCCCTCTTAATAGCACTTTTTAAGACCAACCCATTGCCATACTGAGACTTACAAACTAGACTATACTCAAGCCCTCACTTTGTTGAGTTAGTCAGGCTCCTTGGTAGCAGGTCACTGAATATGACCTTCTAGATCTTTCTTGGATAAACAGGTAGCTCTCAGTTGAGGGTCGTTTTGCCTCTCTGGTGATCTAGTGATATCTGAAGACACTTTTGGGTAGCAGAGCTGAAGAATGGGGCATGGGGGCTCTGTTGGCCTTCCAGTGAGTAGATGCCAGGTGCTAACCACAGGACAGCCCCACAACAAAGCTGATGAGCCCAAAACGTCAGTCGTGGCAGGCTGTGACAGCGTTTCTACTCAGCAGCTGACTCCTCTCCCTGGTCTGTGCTGGTGACAGGGATCGCTCAGCCCTGGGAGCTAGTGTCTGGGATCCTAGCTCTGTTCCTTCCTGTTTTAGCTAAGGCCTGGTTTTGCCATGTGAGACAAGTCACTGCATAGTCTTGGCTTTGTTCAAGTTCTTCAGACTAAACTGAGTACTGGAAATGATTTCTCTCCCCAAAGAGAATGTTCTTGGAGGGAAAAAGTCTTACCTCTCACAGGTATTCATATAGTCCATAAACAGCTATATAATGTGGCTATCCTATTAAAATATTACAGAGGGCATTTTGAAAAATAGTAACCTGAAAGGCTCCTGGTGAAGGGCAGTAAAGAAAAGCCACTGAGACACTAAGCTTAAACAAGCTTTCTGAGGCTCCGTTGTGTTGGAATCAAGTACTGATTTCATTCTCCTCCGCACACCCTCTGGGCACTGCTCTTACCCATGTGGGCTGTCATTGGTGGGATGGGGGCTTGTTTGAAGAGTTAAGCAGTCACTACAAGCAGTGGACAATGGCTGCCAGTGGGATCCTGGTTGCTCTGTGCCGGGGAGGGGGCATCACTGGAGTTTCTCTTGTCACTTAGCTGGATATCAGATCACTGTGCCTCATGCCTGTGTCCGCTAGTTAGATCTCTTTCTTGACTAGCTTATCTTTGCTGCCTTCTTACAGGGAAACAACGGCCTCAAACCCAAGGACAATGAGTTCACATCCAAACCCTGGCACTGGCCTATCAATTATCAGGTAGGGCCCAAGACTGGAGCTCCTACAGGAAATAGAACCAAGGAAGAGACCATTGCATCTGTGGAGCTGGAGTATTGGTGGCAAGGGGAAGCCTCAGCTGGGGGACTGGCCAGGAAAGGGGCTCATTTGCTGCTTGACTCCGACTCCCACTTCCCAGAGAGTTCATGTAGAATGTGCATCTGAGCCTCCTGTTTGCTTGTCTGTGAAAGATGTGTAATCTGTATAATCTTCTTCCCCTTGGATGAGGGTGGCTGGGGATGAGCGAAGCCTTGGATCAGCTGGGTGTCCTTTGCTCCACAGGGCCTGCGCTTCTCAGGGGCCAATGACACAGACTTCCGAGTCTATCTGCTTGGCAACCCTGTGAGTATTCCAGTTCTGAATGCTTAGGCCCACATATCTGCCTGTAGAAGCTGGTGCCCTCTCATCCCCAGCTCTTCTTCTGTGCAGGTGGTCTGGTGGCTGAATCTGGTGAGCATTGTCCTCTACCTCCTCTCGGGGAGCACCGTTGCCATCGCTGTGCAGAGAGGGGTACAGCTGCCTGCAGAGCTGGAAGGTCAGGGCCCCGGCTTTCCCTGCCTGCACTCTGGGGAGGGTCTGCCTGCTATGGGGCTCCCCTCCCTCCCCACTGCACACACTTCCTCTCTTTGCTTTGAAAGCCCCCAGTCGAGTGGTACCTTACACTGGGCTCAGCATTTTGCATCTTCCCAGTAGCCCTGTAGCAGAGTGTCATCACCCTCTCCGTGTGTTAGGAAACTAGGCCCAGTGAGACCGAGAGCTTGTCATAGGACGTGGAGCCCGTGGAGGTGGCAGTGAGGCTCAGACCTCAGCAGTTGGCCTTCAGAACTTCACTTTCGTACTGGAGCCAGACAAGCCCCTCTCTCCTCGTCTGCCCCTTTGTCCATGCCCTGTCCTCTAGTGGGGAGAGAGAGGTAGCTCCAGGCCACTGCAATGGCTGCCCTCTTGATTACTTTACTGCTGGGCACGGGTGACATCTAGACACCCCACAGACCCGTCTGTCCTTGCCAGCTCCATGTCTGGACAGTCCCAGCCCCAGACACTCCACCACCCAGCCTCCTTTCTGCCCTCGCTGCTGGGGAATGTCTCTGACAACCAAGAGGTGGGGGTAGAGACAGGGAAGGCAGCTGTCCGGGGGCGTGTGTCTCCTGCCAGATGCCCACATCCAGCCCTGTGGGCATCCCTGCCAAGCTGGGTACTGACCCGGGACTCTTTGTAGTTGCCGTGGGATTGGGGTAGTCCACGTGAGGAAAGGAAGGCCTAGTGAGATGATGTGACAGGGGAGAGCTGGGCTGAGCCCAGGCTCTGCCTCCTCATTGTGCTGATTGGGCTGCACAGGGCTGACCAGGGTGCTGCTGCGCGGAGGTGGCCAGCTGCTGCTGGGCTGGATGCTCCATTACTTCCCTTTCTTCCTGATGGGCCGGATCCTCTACTTCCACCACTACTTCCCAGCCATGCTCTTTTCTAGCATGTTGACAGGTCAGCACTGCTGCCTACCTGCCCTGGGGAGAGAAGGCAGTGGGAGGCCAGAAAGGAGGGTGGGGCCTCCCTGAGAAACTGAGAGACCTAGGGTGGTGCCTCCTTCCTGTGGGATTCCCAGGGCTTGTCCTGATGGGCTGGTACAGGTCTCCCGCTCTCCACAGGTATCCTGTGGGATACCCTGCTGCGGCTCTGTGCCTGGGCCTTGGCCTCTTCCCCCATGGGTAGCAGAATACATGCGATGGGAATCCTAAGCCTGCTTCTGGCAACTGCCTACAGGTATGTGTCCCCTTATATTACTCTTCAGCCTGAGCTTTAGGTCCATTTGAGAATCCCTGGGGTGTTTTTAAGGTCTTCCTATGGCTGGGCCATGTCCCTAGGAGTTCTGAATCTGTTGGGCCCAAGTGATCCTAATGTGTAGTTGGGTTGGAACAACAAGGGCCTCACTCCACCTTCTCCTTGCTAGTGGTTCCTAGTTTTGACAGCACCCCAGCACACCTAGAAGGATCCCCCTTTCTAGTCACAGTAGCTCCTTGGTAAAACATCAGACAGTGGGATGAGGGGGAGGATGGGAAGCATAGGCTGGGGGGATAGGAGTGTGACTCAGAATCCCTGTAAAGAGACCATATTTGTAAAGTCCTCCTTTCTCTGCCTTCTTGAAAGTCTCAGAGCCCCTGTCAAGAGTCCTTGGCCACTGTAGTGAGGCCTGCTGAAAAGTAATTTACACATTGGCAAGCACTCTGAGTCACACATTCCATGGCCAGACCCTAAAAGGTTACCTCTGTTAGGCCTGCTGGGGAAAGCCCTTTCCTTCCTGGTCATTCAGCTGTTATTGTCACAGTGACTTGGATGGACAGAGATGGACGGATGGAAGGACGGACTGGGTTATGCTGTGTGATGGGCCCCAGCAGCGGGGTTGCAGTTAGAGCTTCTTGGTGAAGTTCTGGGATGCTGACCACCTTTCTCTCTCCCACAGCTTCTACCTCTTCCACCCCCTGGCTTATGGGATGGTTGGTCCCCTGGCCCAGGAACCCGAGAGTCCAATGGCAGGACTAAGGTGGCTGGAATCATGGGAATTTTGAGGCCACTGCCAGGACCCCGGCCTGATCCAGGTATTATCCAGGGACACCCAGCTATGAAGCCAGATCCTGGACCTTTCCAGCTTCAGGGGAGCTGCCTGATGAGCCTAAAGCATTCTGCCACCCCCAGGACCAAACTGGGAAGGAGACCTGGATTTAAGTCAGCACTAAATGGAGCCGCAGCCCTGTCTGCAGCTCCCACACGGGACACTTGACCTCCGGCACCCTTGGTGTCAGTTCCCTCTCCTGTGCAACACAAGGAGAGCAGGTGGGAGCATGGGAGGGTCCCTGTGTCCAGTCCCCTTGAGTGTAGACCACGGAACTGCAGTCAAGTGTCATAAATTCCAAGAAGTGCTCCAAGGTTAACAGGATATTCTCTGGTATCTTTTCTCATTGGATTTGGCTTCATTTAGGTTTCTAAGGTCCATAAGAAATTCCTTGGTCTCCAGGAGGACTGAGAGTGCTGCCCCGCCCCTCATGGTGTTATACCGGCAGAGCAGGTGGGACCGTCCAGAGTCTCCTACCCTTCTTCCCACATGCTTCCAGTGAGGCTAGCAGAGCACCCCACACTGCAGGGCTCGGCTGCTGCCCGCAGTGTCTTCTGTGGATACCGTCCTGCCTCTAGTGTGTACAGAGCCCTGGGTTCCAGGGCACAAGCTGGCAGAGAAGTTGCCAGTCTATGGTTGGCCTTCCTTAGATGTTTGGTTCCCTGTTCTCTGAACTGGGTGGGTGGAACCCACATGGCTTGGCTGCTGTGTGCCCAGAGTCTGTTTCTCACTGACCATCCCTTTTGCTCTGCATCTGCCTGGCTCTGAGGACCAAGCCCTGCTGGCTGATGGAGCCAGAAGCTGAGTCAGAGCAGAGATCTGGGGCTGAGTACTTACTGGGGTGTGGAATAAGGGACACTCAGCCGAAGTTTCTGTTCCTGCATGGCATTCCCGTTTTCACACTCCCAGCCCTCCCTGATAAGACCGTCTTTTGCTTCCTTGTCATTTCCTTCCTTTCTGACACTGCCTTGTCTTCCCCAAAAGACCCGGAGCACCTGCGAACACATGACAGCTTCTCCTGTCACCACTTGAAGCTCAGAGCTGGCCCTCCGTTTCCTTGCTCAAGGGAGTGAGAAAATGGTCAGAAGTAAACCAGCTCCAGAGCGGCCCTTCAGTCTGCCTTCCTCCTTTCAGTCCAGAACAGACTCATTGTTGGATCCCAGAAGATTCCGATATTTCAGGGTTAATAATGAATTTGCCACACTCCATCTTCCCTCCACTGTAGCTTCCAACAACTCTGACAGGGTCAGAGCTCTTTAAAGCATCTTCAGGAGGTGGTTGCCACGGAGACTGGAAATTGGTCTCAGGGACAGGCTGTGCTACCTAGAGTGGTAGAGAGGGAAGCTTCTGGGCCTTGCTTGGACATTCAGCTAGAGCATAATTAAGGTTAATAGAGGAAATGCAGCCCTGTCAAGAGCAAGGCAAGGTAGCTAATTAGACCATCCTCTCTCTTGGCTTCAGCCCTTTTGACTCCCCTCTTCCCCTCAAGCAGAAGTGTGGCTTATGTGTGGAAGCTGAACTGCCTGCCTGATTGTATTTCTGGCAGGGACTGGGGAGCTCCGCTCCCATTGCCCTCCCCAACCTTTGCCTGCAGGCTCAGGCAGGGCTGGTTTCTTCTAACCCAGTGGGGTACCATTTGGGTAGATTCTCCTCAGAGGGGATGCAGGAATCTGCTTGGTTCAAAACAAGGTGACCCGTGGGGCATCTAACAGGTGGCTGATTTTTCTTGTGCCTTATTTCTGGAGGCACTTGTTAGAGGGAAGGAACCCTGAGGTAACCAGGGGGTAGGTAGCCTTTGAGAGCCAGAGTAGATGGGAGAGTCAGTGGGCTCCGACACGCCCCTCCCCCTAATGTCCCACTGAGGACAGAAGGGGTCTCTTGTTTCCAATATGGGAAGAAGGGTGCTCCCCACCTACTCCCTCTTCTTCCATACCCAAACTGGCAGGTACGTCTTTGGGGAAAAGGCCACTTAGTGACATCACTAAATGCTTGGGTTCTGTTTGGAAGACAGAGGGCAGTGGGCTCTAGGATGCTGCTTTGCATGTGGGCTGCAGCCCTCAGGAATGGACAGAGGTGTGGTACATCTCAGACTGCTGGCAAGGAGGAGGATGTACCAAGCAGCCCAACCCAGCCAGTGTCTTGACTCGCCGCACTTTGTTTTCTTTCTTTTTTCTTTTTTTTTTTTTAAGTTTCCAGAGATAACCTGAGACCATTACTTTTGTAATAAATAGCTCTTGTTTTCGACACTACATTGTTCTTGTGCTTAATTGGATCTGACTTGCCCTTGAGAAGAATGTTTAGATGGCAAGAACCAACATGGTACCTAATGGCTGGGGCTATTCTCATTCCAGCTGAGATGCTGGCTTAATACCAGGGGAATGTGGGCCTTCCTGAGTACTTGCTTACATGAGAGATAGTGACTGTTTCCATTCCTTAAGCTAAAACCAGTAAGAAGCTGAGCCTACTTTTTCTTGTTTAACTTTCCCAGATAGTACAGAAAGAAACAAGGAACCATTTTCCCCTAATTCTGAGATAGCTGTGAGGCCCAGTGTGATAGCAAATTCCTATCCTATCAGCAGAGGGCCCCGTCCTGACATGGTCTTCTGTCGAGAGTGCCAGCTATAAAGGATCCACCCTGTTCTGCAGGGCATGGTACTGAACACCTGACTGGGATGATGCAGAAAGGAGGAAGTAACAGATACACATGCAGAAAAGCTGGGACATGTGAGTTATGATGGAGATGCACCAGCTACGTGCCTGGAACCTCCGTGTGTTTATTATACACAGCATGGGGAGGAGTTAGCTAGTCTCAGTCGGAGGTCTCTCTAAGGGGCAGTCTCTGCCTGCTGGAGAGACATCCTGAAGGAAGAAGCTGGGGTCCATCCCTTCTGTACACTTTATCAACATTCCAACAGGCACCAGAGGAAAGCTTTGCCAATCCCCATGGGTCTGAAGCATTGAGGACCTTTTCAATAATACACATTCTCTCAGGACTTCGTCTGCTCCTTACTTTCATTCAGGGCTTCCTCCACTCCCCACAGAATACACAGAAGGTGACAGCTGACAGCATTGGATTGAAGGTCAAGTGCTGTGGGATGTTCTGTATGGCAAATGTGTTGCTGATTGGTCAATAAATAAAACACTGATTGGCCATTGGCTAGGCAGGAAGTGTAGGCAGGACAAGGAGGAGAATAAAGCTGGGAAGTGGAAGGCTGAGTCAGAGAGACACTGCCAGCCACCACGATGACAAACAGCATGTGAAGATGCCGGTAAGCCACGAGCCATGTGGCAAGGTATAGATTTATAGAAATGGATTAATTTAAGCTGTAAGAACAGTTAGCAAGAAGCCTGCCATGGCCATACAGTTTGTAACCAATGTAAGTCTCTGTGTTTAATTGGTCAGGTCTAAGAGGCTGTGGGACTGGCAGGTGACAGAGATTTGTCCTGACTGTGGGCCAGGCAGGAAAACTTTAGCTACAGTCAAGGTTGAAGGGATTAGTGCCTCTATGAAGCTGGGAGTCTTCTGGACTACCTCTTAGCCTCCCTAGGGACCATATGGCAGGAGGCAGCCTGGGGAGGAAGATAGGTCATTCCTACCACTCTGGAGTGGCATCTGGAAGATGCCAGGGACAGACAAATCAGAAAGGGACCAAACTGTGAATGGCAATAGCTTAGTACACATCTGGTTTTTTGTTTTGTTTTTTGAGACAGGGTTTCTCTGTGTAACCCTTGTTGTCCTGGATCTCATTCTGTAGACCAGGCTGACCTCAGATTTAGAGATCAGCCTGCCTCAGCCTCCCGAGTACTAGGATTAAAGGCATGTGCCACCCTGCCAGCCCGTTAACATCATTTTAATACACGTAACATTGAGTCCTAAGGCCCAGGGAAGCCACTGTTCTTGTCTCCATTGTACGCACGAGAGATTATATTACTTACCTAATGATCCACAATTAGAAAATCATTAGGCGGGACTTGGTGCAAAAGGAGTCTTTGGAGCTTCTCCAGTCCCGCCCAGTTCTGGACTGGAAGCACCTGCCTGGAGTACCCTTGAAGCCCTGGACACTGAGAGAGGCTAGGCACAGCTGGAGTGTAGTTCAGCCTGATCCTTTGTACAAAGTTCTGCATAATGTACAGCGAGGACCCAGGCTTTCCGGGCTCCCCCAAGGGTACTCAGACCAGTGGAGGTAAATATTTTACAACAGGTTTCCTATGGGGGCAAAACTACGCCCTGGTTTATAGCATTTGCCATTTTCCACGGTGCAGACACTTCCTCTGTGGCCATTTCAAGGCACTGACTTGATGTCCGTGAATGAGAAGTTGGGAAGAGTGCACAGTCAGCTGTAAGGCTGTATGAACTAGAATGAACAGTAACCTTGGCTCAGTCTGAGTTATGGACGTGGCTCTTGGTTGTGGTCTATTAATTTGAGGGAGGCAGTGGAGAGAACAAGTCAGACGATCAGAACTGAGGTTAAGCTCTGGCCCCTCCTTTGTGTTAACTGTACGGCTGGACCAGCTAGCCTCCTTGCCTCCCATTTCCTTAACTGTAAGGTCAGAGTATAATAAATAGCATCTCCTTCACAGGGCTGTTGGGACACAGCTAACGGGCAGAGTGTCTGGACACATGCCCAATCTGCTGGCTCTTTAAGGACATTAAGGGCACATTGACAGCCCTGACTAGAGAACACTTGAATGTCTTAGATTGTGACCTCCTGTGTGAATATCCCACAGGAAGTAGAGATCCTCTCCAGCCCCTCAAAGCAGAATTCAGACCATCTGTGGTGGGGATACCTCTCCCTGACTGCTTAGGCTACGCCAGATCCTGGGGCCTTTCCCCAAGGGGAGCAGAGATTAGAGCACACTTAGTTTTTCTGTCACCCCCAAGGGGAGCAGAGATTGGAACACACAGTCCTGTCACCCCTGACTTCGGGAAGACAGGAGCTGTGGATTTGGGTGCTGGTTCCTCCGTGGAAGGCATGAGTCCATTACTCTCATGAACTCCTCAGACCTCTCTGATGGAGAGAAGAAGCAACAAGGGTCTTGAGTGAGGACTTCCAGGAAGTAAAAACTGGGTGGAATGGAAGATGCAGACCAGCCAGATGGGTTGCAGAAAGCTCCGTCCCTTTGTGTCCTTGCCTGGGGTCTCCCGAAGTCGTTAGGATGTGGGCTTTTTGCCAGGCTGCCCTTGCTCTCTGCTCCAGTCCAGGGATCCAAAGATAAACAGAGATGGAGAAGAGTGGAATAGGTTGTTCCCGAACATCAATCTTAGGAGCTTGGTTGGAACAGGATAGAAAGGCGCCCCTAGAAAGTTCTAGAAGGCATGGGACTGAGCACATCCAGCACCGGGCTGCCCATGGAACTACAGGCTCTTCATAACTAAAGACAAAGACACTGATTTGCATCCATGCAACAGACTCTAGAGACCTTACCACTCACACCCTTACATCTGAGGCTGCAGAAGAGAGGAGAGGAGAAGTTAGAGCGTCCACAGTGAAAGATGAATAGTGTGCTCTCCAATGCCTGAGCCAACAGGACTGCGCTGGGACCAAAGAACTTAGATGCTTGAAAGAGGACAACAGTGCTAAGTGACAGGCTGCAGACGCGGAATGGCAAGCACAGGACTTACCTGAGCCACTTTAGAAAATAGTATTAATTTATGTGTCTTTCTCAGTCACTCCAACTAATTGAGATAGTCTCTCACTGAACCTGGAACTCGCTGAACTAGCTAGCTAGCCCCAGAAACGCTACAGCCCCTTTATTTTGAGACAGTGTCTCTCCACATAGCTCTGACTGCCCTAAAACTCAAGATGTAGACCAGGCTGGTCTCGAACTCACAGAGAGATCCACCTGCCTCTGCCTCCCCAGTGGTGGGATTAAAGGCGTGCGCCACCACTCACGGTCTTTTGTTTGTTTGTTTTTGAGTGCATTGCTAGTTTTCGAGAGTGAAGCAAACCCGGAGGCTCAGCGATTTCTGTTAGGCTCTGAAGCCTGGACATTTCCCAGGCCTCGGGTCGTCCCTGCTTGAGGCGGGTGCAGAGGGAGCGCACAAGCCTCCCTAGGCCAGAGGGGGTGGGAACCACCGTAGCTTTAAAGGGCGGTTCTCTGGGAGCTTCGGGGCACAGGGCGCAGCTGCCCGAGCGGGGTCCCCGGAAGCGCAAGCGGGTACGCATCCTCTCGGCTGGACCAGCGAAGGCGCAGTTGCTGGGCCCCGCCCAACTAAGGCGCTGGGCCTGGACCCCCCCTCCCCACCCCAACCCCACGTCGCCGCGGAGATGGCGCTGCACGTGCAGTGACTGCACCCAAGCCCCGAGGGGTCCCATCCCTGCGTCCCGCATCTCTCCGGGGAGAGCATGGAGCGCCCAGAGTCGGAGCTGATCCGGCAGAGCTGGCGGGCGGTGAGGCGCAGCCCTCTGGAACATGGCACTGTCCTGTTCTCCAGGTGAGCGCTGCCGGGGCCCCGGGATGCAAGTGGAGGGGTGCCCAGCAGCAGTGGGTTTCAGCTTGCTGGGCTTGTCACCAGAGGAGGAGAAACGGGCTCCGCTTGCAGTGGTGCTCCGGAGAGAGGGGTGTGCGACAGGTGGTGTTGTCCCATCTGCTCTTCCCAGATAGCGACTCCCACCTGAACTGACCGGGGGGGGGGGGGGGGCGTGGGTTCCCTTACCCGCACCACCCCACCCACCCCCGAGCAGGCAGGTGGATGCAGTGCCCTCTGCCCTACCCTGTGATGTCTCAATGGGTAGTGACTGCAGGGCCTCCCACAGGGGCCGGGCTGGGAGGAGATGAGTGACCCGAAGGCCCCGCTGGGGCGTGGGACGGGCTCCTGCTCCCACCCACCCACCCTGGAGTGGAAGGAGGCCACGTCGTCCTCACACCCAGTCCCCAGCCAGATGAACTCTTCCGAGGAAAACACGGGCTTAAGACCACAGAAGCTCCAGGAGAGGGGCGACAGGCGTCCAGTCTCACCACCGGGAAGAGAGGGAGAAGGAGCAGGCAGGCCCCACAGGAGAAGGACGGCGGCGGGTTTACAGCCTCACCTCAGGCTCTGCCATCACCAAAAGGCCGCATTCCTCTCTCACTGCAGATCCCTAGGCCAATCCAAAACTTCGGAAAAGGACTTTGCAAAACCGCTCCCAGATGGAAAGGGAATACATTGAGTTACACAAAAGAGTGACACAAAAGGGCCAGCTCCCCCCGGCGAGGCTGACATTTTCTGTTTGTGCCAACTGTATTTTTATTTTCAAACTCCTCCCCCTCTACTCTGGCGCCCACTGTGACTTTACTGTGTTACTTAAAGCAGCTTGCGTAGTCTCTGGGCTTCCGTTGCCTCCTCTGAACTCACAGCTTAAAAGTATGAGGGATACACAACTATAGTTAATGGATAAAAAAAAATGCTTAGTGCTCAGTGGAACAAGGCGTGTGTTCCTGATGTCATCACCCAGCCTCCTCAGATATGAGAACATTGGCAAGTTTGGATCCCAAAAGGAAATTTCCCCTAGATTTTGGGTTGAAATTCCTGCTTGTCCCAAACTCAAGTCTCCTCAGTTGTTTAAGGAGGGGCTACGGTCTGCCAGGTAATGTCAGAGGCTGGGGACTCAGTGTCCTCTGGAGGGTGCCCAAAGAAGGGACGAGGGGACGTTGACTAAGCTGGCAGTACCCCGTTAGGAAGGTACTGTGCCTTTCTTCTGAGCAGCCAGGATCTGCTGGGTTGCCGCTCACTGCTGATGATCTCTGCTCCCAACCCACAGGCTCTTTACCCTGGAACCCAGCCTGCTGCCTCTCTTCCAGTACAACGGCCGCCAGTTCTCCAGCCCTGAGGATTGTCTCTCCTCCCCAGAATTCCTGGACCACATTAGGAAGGTGAGGGAGGCAGAGCCATGAGGTCTCAGACCTGCAGAACATTGTCTTAGTAGGGAAGAAGGGACTTGGGATATGGAAAACAGCGTATGTGCACACACACACACACACACACACACACACACACACACACACACACACCCCCTTCCCATCGCTCTGGATTGGACCCAGCCTCCTCCCCCACCCTGTCCTCAAGCCAGCTGGACCCAGCCTGGTACACTGTTCTCAGTCTTGTCCTCTGGCCCCCATGGATTGTATCCGTGGATCTTGGCCACTTGGAGACACCCGCTTATGAAAACTAGGCTGGGCTCATGCTCTTCACAACACCCCAGTTTACCCTTGTCCCGTGCGGGCAGTATTGTTCTACAGGTACGTCACAGGTTTTGAAATCCTCAAAAGAGAAGGGCTTGCTTCATGGGCGGAACTTTGGTAGTTGAGCCACCACATACTGAGCACCTACTGTATACAGACATTGGCTGCCTGCCACCACTGACCCTGGACAACAGCACTCTAAAAGCCTCGTTGGTTGAGAAGTTTGGGTTCTAGGCTGTGGTGGTAAGCAGCTAGGACTGGCCTGGACCCTCTGTGTCCTTGACAGGTGATGCTGGTAATTGAAACAGCGGCGACCCATGCGGAGGACCTTTCTTCACTGGAGGAGTACCTGGCCGGCTTGGGCAGGAAGCACCGGGCTGTGGGAGTGAGGCTCAGCTCCTTCTCGGTGGGTAGTGGGGTACTTTCTTACTCCAGAGCTGCAGCTGCCACTCTTTCCCAGCACCCCCCCCAAAGTCCACTGGCCTTCCTCCACATCCCCAGTTTCTCGGATGACCAGAGATACAGACCTGCTCTAGTTACTTGCCTGCATGTGCCTGATACTGACGGGACCTCTCAGAGCCTCAGAGTTCTCTTTAATGCGGCTTCTTTAAGAACCATGAAGGCTGGCCGGGCAGTGGTGGCGCACGCCTTTAATCCCAGCACTCCGGAGGCAAAGCCAGGCGGATCTCTGTGAGTTTGAGGCCAGCCTGGTCTACAGAGTGAGATCCAGGACAGGCACCAAAGCTACATGAAGAAACCCTGTCTCAAAACAAACAAACAGACAAACGAGAAGAACCATGAAGGCTTAGTGACCCTGGCATCAGTTGATTTGAGCACCTTTCTGTAGGTGCCAGACCACCTCGAAAGTCCTCCCTTAGAGCAATTTCTGAGTTCTTGTGGCTAGACTTAATTCTTTCCCCGGAGTCTGATTGGAGTCGTCTATACATTGAGTCTAACTCCACTGGGGCTAGGATGTCTAAGGCGACCCGTGAGCTTTTAAACCTTCCTCAGGCTAGCTAAGTCTCAGCAAGGAAGGACTGCTACAAGCCCCAGTGGGCAAGAGCTTATACTAATGTCCCGCTGGCCAGAACCAGTCACAAGGGATGGCCTTGACTGCCGCCTCCATCTGGGCATTTTCACAGCGCCTGGTCCTTTGGGGATATTCAGTAATACATGTGGGATAAATAAACCTACTTTTACTTGATGAATGATAAGGTATCCTGTGTGCAGCTGCTGTGCCAAGGGCTTTTTACAGAACCTGGGTTTTTGTTCTCCGTCTTACTCATGAAGCAGCTGAGGCTTGGAGGGTAGGGCAAACTGCGCCAGATCATCTAGGCTGTGAGTGTTGGTCGGAATCTGAACTCACGCCTCCCTGGCTGCATGAGATAGGCTTTTTAATCTCACTGCTACCTTGCAGGTGGCAAAAGTGCAATCTGCAGGCACTTGACGTGGTTGGGTCTGAGCGGACAGTCCCCAGGCGATGCATAGGCCCCTCTCATGAGGTGGTTGTAAAGATAGGAGAGGAAATGCTCTGTGTTGTTTTGGAGCCTGTCCTGGATCTCGCTCTGTAGACCAGGCTGGCCTCGAACTCACAGAGATCTGCCTGCTTCTGCCTCCCGAGTGCTGGGATCAAAGGCGTGCGCAGCCATCACCGCCCGGCGAGATGAAATGTTCTTTATCCACTGTACATCCTCACATCTAGAGGGAAAGGTAGGCACAGGGTGACGCTCCAGGTTACACTCAGGGCCTGCTTAGGAAGCACGAGCCTGTGAGGGAGAGAGGAAAAGCCCATGTACCCTTACTGGCCCAGGGCCTCAGCTTTCTCACCTGTAAACGGAGTGATGCCTTCCTGCTGCCTTCAGATGACTGAGTACCGCTTGCCTCTCTGCAGACAGTGGGGGAGTCCCTGCTCTACATGCTGGAGAGGTGCCTCGGTCCTGACTTCACGCCAGCCACAAGGGACGCCTGGAGCCAACTCTACGGAGCTGTGGTGCAAGCCATGAGCCGAGGCTGGGATGAGGAGTAAGAGAAGAGCCGGTGCCCTCACCTGTCTCAGTCTGTCCATCTGCCTATAGTAGCCTCAGCCCCTCCCCCAGGGCTCCTCTGCACCTTGGCCCCCATCCCCTTGGCCATCCCAGAGAGGTGGTGGGAGAGGGCTCCGTGTCAGCTCCTGGTCAGCTGCAGAGAGGTGGTTTTTCCTTCCAGAGGGGCCTTTGGGCCCCTCTCATCCCCACAGATGATGCACCCCTGCATGCCTGGTTAGCTCTCCCCATGAGGCAAAATAGAGTTCGGTCAGCGAGGTGGCGTGGGGGCTCTTCTCAGAGAAGCCTCAGCCAAGGTGAGGGTAAAGTGACTAGGTTTCTAGAACCTTCTATCTCTTCTGCTCAGTGTCTGATGCTTTCCTGACAGGCTGCTTACCTTCCAAAAATGAAGAGAAGGAGCAGCTTTAGTGTTTCTGGGGAGCTCAGAGAAGGGGAACAGGGAGGATGGTGTTCTTCAGTGGCAGTGAGCACCCAAGGTCTCAAAGCTCAGATGCCCTATACAAAATTTCCTGTGTTCTTGGTTCGGCATTTCTGGTAGAAGCTCCCCAGGATTCTTTTTAGGGTGGGGAACCAAGCTGGCCAGCCGGAACAGAGAGGCTAGTAAAGGCGAGGAAGAGTGACCTCATCCCACATGGCCCTGGGTTCCAAGGCTCTTCCTGCCGCCCTAGTCTAGCAGGGCTGAATCTTGTCTCCCCACCCTCTTCTGCTCACTGGCCACCCTCCAGCTGCGGGCTCCTAACTCTGTGTGTAACCCTTGAGGGGGAACTGTGCCTGGGCAGATGAGCGGGAGAGAATACAGTGGGAAAGGCCCTTGTCCCCACCCCCAGCCACCCACCCGTTCTTGCTCTCTGTGTTGTGAATCTATACGCTCGCTCACAAGAAATAAACATGTTCTGTGTGCCGACCCTCCGTGGCTGGTCTTTTTGTGGGCCTTGACCTGTGCCAGATAAAGCTACAGAGTACCGGGGCTCAGAGCAGGATCCGGGTGGTGGGGGGGATGGGGTCAGCAGGCCCAAGGCCTGAGTGGGTAGAAAGGAAGAGGTCCAGAAGGGAAGACCCGAGGCAAAGGTGGTGGAGGAGCTGTAGGTCTTGGGTTAAGACTGGCTGTGAGGCCACCAAATCCAGTTCTTTTCTCGCGGCACACACTTGGATCAACCAGCTTCCAGGTGGGACAGGGGACAGTTCTAACAGTAGTCTGTGTGGATAGGGGGAGCACTTCCACACACGCCATGCCCAGCTCCAACGTCCACACGTCCCTCATGCTCCGTCATTCTCTAGTTTAAAGCAGAGTTCACAGTGACCTTTGGAGGTCATGTACTGGACACAGGAGTGAAAGAGCCCTGTCTCTACGTTGCTGCGTAGAGAAGGCACCCTGTCCCCAGCATTGCCCATTTAGAACTTAGTTTGAAAGTGATAGAACCTTCTCTTGTATTTGTGCTTGGGGATGGTCAGTGCCATGGTCTGAATCTGAGTGGAATAGTTTTGAATGCTTGTGGCCTAGTTTGTGGCAACAATCTTGAGGGCCGTAGGACCTTTAGAAGGTGAGATCTGGTTGATCAAAGTGGGTACTAAGGGAGCTTTGAAGGTGGGCGCCTGATCCCTGGTTCTGGTCCCACCCTTCTTGGTCCACCAGGATACGAAGATGCACCATCATCATCATCCATACCCACTGCCGTGAACTCTGCCATGTCCTCCTGCTGGGGTGGTCTGAGATCCTCTGGAGTCATGAGATGGAATAAATATTTCCTCCTATGTTGTGTCTGTCAAGCATTTTGTCAGAGTAACACAACGATACCTAGTAGTCCCATACGACACACAGCACACTTATTCCCCAAGGGAAGTAGTCCACGGGTCTGGGGTGTGGGACCCCACAGGCAAGTGGCCATCAAGACAGCTTAGAACATGATGGAAGAGCACAGCATGAAAAGTGGCCATCACGTGAGCAGGTGGATTAGTTCCCCCATAAGCTCCAGGGCTCCGGGAATGGGCCTGCAGTTGCCTGGGAACAGACTGTCTTGAGGCAGCTGCCCTGTCTTGGGGCTGCTTCTTCGCAGTACAGATAGGAAGCAGCTGGTACCAGCTGGGTTTGCATGCTGTCAGCTGGGCAGTTTTTTTCTGTTCAGCTCCGATGGCAGGGCTTGGGGGGCAGGGGGGCTGCAGACGTTGATCAGCAGCCTTCCGAAAATGCTGTTCCCGCTGTTGCTCAGAAAGCATTTTCTCCAGTCCAGCAAGGCTGCAGTGGGACAGGATCTGCCCTCCCCCCGTGTGACCTAATGACAGTTATGACTCAGTTATCCAAACTTTATGAGAATGGGAACCTACCACAGCCAGATTTTGTCTCCACTCTCTGATGGAAGGCACCAGTGACTTCCATCTTGCCCAATTCAGGGGTCCTATCTCAGCCATTCGCTGGCTGTTCTGCTCAGCAGCACTTAGAGTTGATCACACTTTAGCGTATGGAAAAATGCTACCCGCTGCAAAAATCCAGGGAGTACCGAGTCCACATGGACCCCATCTAGCATCACCTCAAGGCTGGCCCTTCCCTGTTCTCTCTGTGCTAGAGAGTTTCTCAGCCAGTCCGTGTTCTTTGCCTTGCTCATCTTCCTTGTGTGTCCGTAGATATTCTCTTCACATTTGAGCTCATGAATCCCACAGCATCACTTCATCCCTGTCCGGATTCCGGCTCCCCTAATATCTCAGAACCCTCTTTCTGCCTCTGGTCCATGCTTTGCATTTGGTGAAGTCTTTCAAGTCTTTCCATCTACACCAGCTCCTCCCCCTCCCCCTTTTCCTTTTCCATTGTCTCATGGGAGAAACCAGGTCGATGGTTGACAGTATGACCAGCATCCTCTACTTGGCTGATGTTTCCTGGTTCTCTGGCATAGTTGTCATGAGCGGTGAGCCCTGAGGCTCCCCGCTTCCTCCCTGAGCCCCTCCTGGTTCCTCCGATCCTCCTTATAGATCCTTCTAATTGCCTTGCAGAGTCTTTTCTCCTTCTGTGTTGGTTCAGCCTCTGGGCTTCCTCCTCACCCATGCTTGCTCCCTTTACAGTCTTGGCCAGTGCCTTGCTTAAACCTCATCCTCACTGACCCTGGGTTTAAAGCACACACACACACACACACACACACACACACACACACACACACACACACACACCCCGCGCCTCAAGCCTAACTTCCTTATCCAGCCAGTAGTGTCTCTAATGTAGCGTGACCAGATACAATGCCCCAGGCCTCCCTTTCCCATCCTTCTTTGCCTCCTGTATTACTATCGTTATCCTGGCTTCTGGATTTCTCTCTGACCCACCTCTCTCCACATGGGACTCCTGGCCCTTGTGACGACATATCACACCACTGCTGTCTTCTTCATTTTCTGCCCCATCCTAATTAACCTATCCCCTCTCACAGAGTCCCAGTTGGGATGTCTGCTCCCCGCTGGCCACAGCGTTCGCTTCACTATACAAGGGTGTCCTTGGTTCCTGGGGCTGAGGGGCAGGAAAGAAGGTCTATTCCGTGGGTACAGAGGCCCCGACTTGTGAGATGAAAAGTTGCCAAGGTGTCTGGGAGTGATGACTGTACATTATAGCAAATATTTACCAGTGCTTAACTGTATACTTAAAAGTGATTAAGATAGCAGGGTATGGTGGCACATACCTGTAATCCTAGAGCTCAGAAGACTGAAGAGTTGGTGAAACCACCTGGGCTATAGAACCAGACTCAATTTAAAAAAATATGTGTGTCTTATAATCTTTTAAAAAAAATGAAGATTACATCAAACAATTATGTCACCCTCCTGCTAGGAATGCCCTGGTAGCTCCCCACATCACCAGAGGAAAGTCTGGAGTCCTAATGGAGCCCCACAAGGCCCTGCTGCTGTCTCAGAACTTGCCTTGGCCCTTTCCTGGCTTGCTCTGCTTCGGCCCTTCTAGCCTTCTTGCTACTGAGTCCTGTACTTACTCTTAGAGACCCTCCACTCTTCCTGCACCCTATCCCCAGGAGCTCATCCTGAGTCGTGGAGGACAGAAATGCTCTCCCGTCTACAGCCATTCCCTTCCCTCCTCTTGTTCTGTTCTTTCTTCAAAGCACTTATCCCTGCCTGACATCCCATTATGTAACGGGCTTGTTTATTGCGCTTGGAACCTTCTCTTGCCTAGGAATGGGCAGGCTGTCATGAAAACCACTCTGGGCTATGTTTAGAGAAGAGAGAAGAGGCGATTCCTTAAACAGTTGCTGAAGTTGACAAAGTAGAAGGGGCCCCGAGGCCCAGGATGTGGCTCTCAGGACCAAATAACGGTCATATTTATTGTAGAGTAAGATCCGTATGACGGGATTTGTGCCCATCGCTCATTCTAGCCTGGGCTGATGAGAGCGAGGTCTGCAAGAGTGTGTGGTGCCTGGGGAGGGATTGTTCTCCTCTGTGCCTGCTATACTCAGCTGGGCATTTCTGTAACAGAGGTCACCAGGTCTGAAACTTTGGTCCATCTAGGATACTCCCACTTGGCCCTAGAACAGAGGCTTGGGTGGTGCTGAACTGCAGCTCGTCAAGGCCAAGGGCCTGGCAGATGTTCAGAATCAGTTTCTGCTGGGCAGAGCTGGGAGTCTGTCTTCTTGGAACCTCAGCTCCCTCATGTCCCAGGGCCTCCCACAGAGCGACCTAGAAGCCTGCAGCTGGGCCAGCAAGGATATTCCTCAGGACAGACCTTCTGAGAGACAGCAGTGGTAGAGTGGCCAAGAGCTTCCTCTACCTGTTCTGTGTTTGAAGACCTCCAGGCAGAGTCGCAAGGAGCCTCAGGCCTTCCTGCTCCGCCTAGGCTTGTGGTACCCAGTACGGCACTTGGTTGGGTGGTACACTGCCCTGTGGACACAGCCCAGTGGCTGGCATTCTAGGCCTTCCTGGCACCAAGCCTCACTCTTGCCTTGTTCCTAGTCCCACCCCCAGTCCTCCTTGCCTGCTAAGTAAGGGGATCCACTCCCTCACCCTCTACGCACTCCCCCACCTTGGGCTACAGAGCATCCTCTTCCAGGCTTTCTTCTGGTCTTTTTGTGTCCATCCGAGCAATATCCCCTGAAAGGGTGGTAGAATCAAGGAATGGCCCAATGTCTGCAAGCTGGAAGCTTGCAGTCCCCAAGAAGGGACCCCTGAGAGATGGCTGGCCTAACAGGGTTCGTGGGTTGTGGACCCCTCTCTTGCAGCAGCTCAAGTCTGCTAAGCTGGCAGCCACCGTAGGCCCTGCCCCTTCTGCCCTTCTCAAGACCCCTCTCTCCTGAAGCAGTTTTGTCAATCACGGAAGCACCTGTTTTGAGGGGAGAGGGGACAGGATGAGGGGGCCTGGTCTCATTTCCTGACTCACACTGCAGTGGGCCTTGAACCCATGCCCACGGACAGATCAAGAGCTTAAGGAGATGGATCTGTAAGGGCTCAGTAAACAGCTATCCAACCCAAGATGATTGTCTGTCCCCACAGGGAGCCACAGGAATAAGGCTTTCTCTCCCCAACCTAGCCTGTCCTCCATCACAGTTGATTCTGCTCTCTACAGCATGTGGAACTCAGGTCATCCCCCTCTTACTCTGGGGA
Source organism: Peromyscus eremicus (assembly GCF_949786415.1). Classification (NCBI taxonomy): domain Eukaryota; kingdom Metazoa; phylum Chordata; class Mammalia; order Rodentia; family Cricetidae; genus Peromyscus; species Peromyscus eremicus. The sequence goes on along the minus strand of NW_026734719.1, from coordinate 91,425 downwards.
CAAAGTGACAGCCTAGTGTCAGCCACATGGGCGAAGAAGACCAGAACTCGGGCCTCTTAGCCCAGAGGCATGTCATCTGGCCGGGAACAAGTGCAAGAACTTCACCTGGGCCACTTCTTGTCCTGCCCAGGCCTACCTGACTGTCCCCGACTCTCCCTGAAACTCACTGTCTCTGTGGCCTGCCTCTTTTCCGTATCCCCGGGTACAGACCGGAGCCCTGACTATGGTTCTGCCTGGGGGTGTCCACCTGAAATCTAGCCTATCTGCTGACCTGGGTCAGTCACCTACTCAAAGACTCAGCACTCAGCCAGGGGCGCTACTGCGTCATTGGTCCCTGGGGTGGCACTCTCTTGCTGCACAGGAAGGAGGCAGAATTGCTTCCTGCCTCTCCAAACCAACTAGCAACAGTTAGCAGGCCTTCCTTTCCTTCTACCCATTCCCCCCTAGAATTGGGGCCAAGGAAGGACTTGGGGAGTAAGGAGATCCCAGAAGAGGCAGCAATGGACCCAGGGTAAGAGTCATACAGTGAGGTATGGTGCCCCAGCCTAGTGACTCTGGCGTCATCCCTTAACAACTCTGGCTCCTTCCAGGTGGAGGAGGGGCCCTGTCGGCCCAGAGGCAGAGGCACAGGCCAGCAGAGATTAGGAGGACTTGTTTATTCAAGGCACAGTCATACATGAATAACAAGAAGGTTCAGCATTCGGCACATTCCTTTAGTGGTAGTGGCCATGGTTAGTCCACACCCCTCCCGGGCCCCCAGAGGATGCAATGCTGCTGATAGGCACTTTGCTTCCAGATGCAGCTTAGGGACAGGCAGGCAGGGGTGAGGCTGCTCCAAGCCCAGGAAGGGTCACCTCTGAGAGGTGACATCTGGGTCTCCTGGGAGGCATCTCTCTCCAGAAGGGATCAGAGTGGATGGACTAAGAGTGGGTTAGGGTAGGATGATGAACAGTGGGCTGGGACAGCAGGTGCTGAGGAGGGCCTGAAAGCCATCGGCATGTGTAAGATGAAGGAGCCTGGGCTCTGGTGACCTTACAAAGTCAAGGTCCAGCCAGGTGGACAGCTCCTGGAAGAGCAGAGTGGACTCTACCACTTGCCCAACACTCGTATCAGAACCAGGCTGCATTTGACCCAAATTCAGAGGACGGAGCCCTCCAGCCATCCTGCCCTGCTGTCTATAGGACCCCTTGTACCTGAAGCATTCATCGGTTACAGTGGGTGGGGGTAGGTGGGAGGGCCAGCAGCAACAGACAGAGCTGCAGAGATCTGGGGCAGGCGCCAGCAAGCAGTGCCCAGAGAAAAGGCCCTGGTCTCGGTTCTGGTTGCACTCCAAATCACTACATACCAAATACACATTGTGGGGGTTGGACTATCACTCCCCACTTTGGGCAGAGCTGGAGGTTGGACCTGACATCATCCTGCTACGAAAAAAGTTCTTTCCCTGGTTGATGAGATCCCAGGGGTGAGGAGCCTGGGGTGCTGGAGTATATAAGGGCCTGGCTATATGTAATCCCCGCCCCCCTTACCCCAAGCTCAACAAGGAATGGAGGTAGCCTGTCCCAGCGGACTCAAGTCCTCAGCAAAGATCACCGTGCTAATGTTTGGGGCCAAGTCCTGGAGTGTGACTCTACTTGCCCCGTGAGCAACCGTTTCTGCCCTGGAGTGAAGTTTGGAACTGTGGGGCTGGGGGGGGGGGAGACAACAGAGGTGGCGCAGAGGCAGGTGGATCTGTCTGAGTTCAGGGCAGCCATGTACCTGGGTGGAGACACTGAGGTGGAATGAGAGTGGACCCACCTGCAGTGAACGGGCAGCAAGGAGGGACCCAGATATCTGGGGGGGAGCTTCAGAGGCTCTATGGCCTACGGACCCCTTGGTTCAGGTGGCTCAGGCCTCATGGCAGGCCTGACAACGCCCTGTCTTCAGAGGCAGAAGTTGGAACACCTCAGGAAGAGGCAGAGGTGCTGAGTCTCCAGCATTGCAGAGGTTTGCTGCTCCGGTTGGAGGCAGATCTGGGGAAGCAGCTGGCCCACCAGAAGGGTCTTCTCCATGGGGGGATGCACCCATCCCTCCTCCTCTACCTAACCCCGCCAGGACTAGGGTGACAGCACTTTGCGGAGCATCTGAAACGTTTCGCCAGTACCACACTGGAGGCCAGGCAGGGCAGCTTCTGAGGGCAGCGGGTAGCCAGTGCCTTCAGCTTGCAGCCTGGGCTGTCTCCAGTCTTGGTCATGCTGGGGCACAGCGTTCAAATACACGAGGCAGAGGATGCTCTTGGTGGCCGCCTCGAGGCTTTGGGGGATCTTTTCCTTTTTCCTTGGGGCTTAGAGAGGTGTGTCTCACTTCCATGGCCCACATTTGGAAAGAAGACCTTTTTTCCTGAACTCTATGCCCTCCTACACACCACACACACACACACACACACACACACACACACACACACACACACCCTTAAATCAACCAGCAAGGATTAGCCATGGTTTCCTTCACCACATGCATGAAGGTCTCCTTTAATGAACTTGAGTCACTGCCCCAGTAACTACCCTTAGGAGTAGATAGCAGGGCAGAGAAACAGGGAAGGGTCCATCTCTTCCCAGGGTTGTCCCAGCTGCCCCTTGCTCAGGGGGTGAGGTACAGAGATTCTAGATGCTCTGCAGGGAAACCTGTCACGAGACAGCCACCTGGGCCTCCTCCACAAGGCCCAGTACACATACCTTTGTCTGCTCAGACTGCAGTGGAGGACTGGGGTCAGGAGCGACCACCTTTGATGGGCAGCTGGAGTGGGGGTGATGAAGCCCCCAGAAAGCCTTCGGTGGGCCCTACCTCTTCCCTTATGCATACTTTCACCAGCTGGACCCCAGCAAGACACACAGCATTCAGTCTCTTGTGTCCTGGACTTCAGCCACTGCTCCCAGAAACATGGTGTATGCTTCCTCCACCCCATCCCTGGGTCCTCATGATTACCCAGCATCCCACCCTTTCCAGCCGGTCAGCAGGCCCGGCTCTTCACATGACCGACCACAGGATGGCAGATGTCTCCATCAGGAGCTTCTCAAAGTCTGTGGAAGGGAGCTCCTTCCTGTCTCCCTCCACCAGGCTCTCCCCTGGTCCCCTGACTGGAGTCCTAATCAGTGGCTCTGGCCCTCCAATTCCAGCCCTTCCTGGAACTGAGCTGAGTCCAGCTCCCTCGCAAAGCCCCTCAGACCGCTCTCCTCTTCTCCCTCTTCTGGCTGGCTGTTCATGGTGCCATAGGTGTGCCGGGCTGGGGAGGAGGCAGGGGTCAGGTTCAGCTCCGGCTCCTGTAGCACGGTGGCCACGTACAGCTGCTCGGGACAGAGAGGGGAAGATGAGGCAAGGTCATATTGGGAGCAAGGTCTAGAGTACACCCTCTGTCCTCATACCCCACCCAGTCACCTCTGCCCTTCCAAGTCCCGGGCCCTCTCTGCCCCACTCCCCAGCAGCCTTGCCCATCCTCTGCTTTGCTCCTTATCATTCAGTTAGCTCCTAGAAATAAAACCTGTTCACTACCTTAGAGTTGCCAGGGTTACTTTAATGGCGGGCTTCCTAACGCCTCATCTACAGGATGTGTTCCACACATTATCTGTTCCCACTCAGGCTGAATCTAGGGGGCGATGGCCTAGGGTCCCCCTGGAGAGACCTTCATTCATCAGCTGGAATGCTTTGCTGCAATGTGTCACAGATTCAAAACTGAGAGTGTTAGCTGGCTCTTGTCACACTGAGGGCTGGTTTTTAGGAATGCCCGGGAAAGGGACAGATTAGAGACACAGGAAGTACCATGGGATGGGGCAATCTATCGCCTCTTGAAGTGGCTTTCAATCTATTCCTTACTTCGGAAGTAGGTAATTATGAGATAGAAAGGAAGCTTTTCATCTTCCAATATAAACAAACAGCCCTAGTCAATGAAGGAACAGTCCTGTGAAATATCTAGACACATGCCTATCGGCAAAGCACACACCACAGACATTTTGACCATGAAAAAGGAAATGGTAGCTGAGCAGTGGAAAAACCTGGCGTCATATGCAGTAGTCCAATTAGCACCACTAACAGGAATGAATGGCATGTTACAGGTCTCCAAGGTGAAGCACTGTACTTCCAGGAATACAGTCTAGCCCCTGCATTGGATGTGAACCTCCCCAGGCTCCAGCTTTCAGGGACTAGGGAAGGGAGGGGAACCTGCTGGAGGATATCAGGAAGATGAGCCAGAGGAATCTAGAAGGTGGAGGCATTCTGCAGGAGTGGCTTAATCTTTTCAAGTCCCAGTCTAGCATGGATACTCAACTGGTTCTGGGTTGGGGCCCGTATAAAAGATGGGTAATGTGGGCCATTTGAATATGGATAGGCAAAGGGATCAAAATTCATCTATGCAGCAACACACTGACAGTTACCCAGGTTATAAAATTGTCTGTACGGTAGGATTTCATTTGAGCAGAAACCACACCTATACATCTAGGAGTCCACATGTACATATAAGCATAAGATACTTGGAAGAGAGGCACACATCCGTAGGTACCCTGAAGAATGTATACCAGTGTCTCAGGGAACATCCCCGGGTGGTGGGAATATGAACTTTTTATTTCCTTAGTCTTGCTCCTCTGTTTTCCATCCCCACAGTTGCCTACCATGTTCATATACCACTGTCGGAAACATAAAGGGTTTTTAAGAGCTTAAGTCAGGCACGCAGCACGCGCCTGTGTAGTCCCTGCTACTCTGGAAGCTGGAGAGAATCACTTGAGCCTGAAGGTCGAGGCCAGCCTGCCCACACGGAAACCCTGTCTCAAAAAATAAATACATGCATAAATAATGAGTTCTATTCATTTTTTTTTTTTAAAGCACAGATGTTATAGTCATATGGACTTGGTTCAAACTCGTCTGTTTGGCCACATCCTTGCCCAGCACACTGGGGTCTAAATTAGTGGATCTTAGGGGGTGGGAGTGTGGCTGAGCAGGGTGCCTACCTAACATGCTTTTAGGCCGCGTGCTCAGTCTCCCACACACAGCAAACATGGTAACAATTAAGTTTTGAGGATTAAAATTCCTGACCGTGGGAGTTTATTAATCCAGAGAGAAAACAGCAAGGCTTCGAGCTCTTTCTAGTTCCTCTGCTACCAGCGAGAGTGAGTGCTCCTGTTGGCCAGAGAACGTCATCCCTGGCCGGTTCTCGGTCTCTTCACCGCCTCCTCTCAGAGAGTTTGGCGGCACGGTTTAGTTTTGCTTTTTCCTTTCAAGGGAGACCCACTAGGGTTCTGACACATCTTGTGTCTGTGCACATGGCCAGGCGGGTCTGCCTATGCTGATGGACTTTGACCCAACTCTGCCACCACTCAAAAAAAAAAAAAAAAAAAAAAAAAAAAGCCTCCAGGCTCTGTGCCCCAAGCCCACAGGCACGCTCTATACATCCATGTTGAACACTGTTTTCTGTTTGCCCCACAGGCTCCATATGGTCTCTTCTGGCTTTTGCCCAGGCTCTTCCTCTTCCTCCAAAGCTCTCCCCACACCCTGCTTCACCTGGCAACCTTTCCTCCCATTCCTCCAGTTGCATGGCATGGCCCCTTGTCGGGGAAGCTTCCCCCAAGGGCCCAGACCTGCTGGCACTCTTCTTCAATGCTTGTCAGAGGTGCCTAACACTGAGTTATGAAGGACCCTGTGCCCAGCTCTGTACGTGCATAGATGATTGCCTAAACGCATGTATGTGGTAGGGATGAGGGCAAGCCAAAGGGCACGGGCACCTCTGCCCAGTCCACTGGTCACAGACTCTGGGTCCAGCCTTGGCTCTTGGCAGGCTGGCGGGCTCATCAGTCGGGTGCTGCCCCTGCCTTACCATTCACTGGGTCCGTCAATAGCTCCCTGCAGCTCTGTCTGCACCACTCTGGCCAACGCCTGTGCCCTGGAGGCAGCCTTGGGTCCTGAGGCCGAGCCCCAGCATGCCCCTGCGTCTACACGGTTGAGGACTCTGAGAGATGGACCTCCCTGATCGAGTACTTCCGCTCTGGCTCTCTCCTCTCTGGCTCTCTCCTCTCTGGGTGACTTCTATTGACTGTCAAGCCAGAGTTGGATCTTCTCACCCCATGCTTCAGCCAGGGCCACGGAAACACTTGGACCTGGGCCAAGTCCTGCTGCGTCAGAAGAGGGAGCCCAGGGGTCCCGGCTCCTCCCCAGTACCCAGGGCAGGCACTAAACACTGGTGTCCCCCCGCCCACGTCGTTGGAGTGAGCCGCCCTTGCAAGTCCCCACCCTCCTGACTTGTCCCCAGGGTGGAGGCAGAAACTCACAAGGGAGGTGGGTGTGGAGGTCGTGCTGCTTGGCTCCACATCAAAGACAGTCTCGGCTTCTTCCTCAGGCTGCAGTGGACAGGAGCGTGGTGCATCACAGGATGGAGGCTGCTGCCCCTGGCCCCTCCCACCCTCTGTCAACACCCTGGCCTCTGGCTTGCCACCTTGTCCCTCAGCTTTTCCTCTTTCTTCCTTCCTTTCTCTTTTCCTTCCTTCCTTCCTTTTCCTTTTCTTTCTCTTTCTTTCTTCCTTCCTTCCTTTTTCTTTCTTTCTTTCTTTCTTTCTTTCTTTCTTTCTTTCTTTCTTTCTTTCTTTCTTTCTTCTTTATTTCTTTCTTTTCTCTGTCTGTCTCTGTCTTTCTATTTCTTTCTTTTCTTCTCTCTCTCTCTCTCTCTCCTTCCTTCCTTTTCTTCTTTTCTTTCTTTCTGTTTGGTTTTTCAAGACAGGGTTTCTCTGTGTAGTCCTGGCTGTCCTGGAACTCGCTTTGTAGACCAGGCTGGCCTCTGCCTCCCCAGTGCTGAGATTAAAGGTGTGTGCCACCACTTCCTAGCTAACTCTTTTTCTTTCTAGACCCTCAGACCAGCAGGCCTAGAAGAAACAGGGAAATGACTGGGATGCCAAGAATCCCTTTTGGAATGTTCTGTTCCAAAAACCATAAAGGGGGAAATAATCGTAGTTGGAATGGGGCTTCTGCTCTGGCTGTTCTTTGTCTAGGGATCCTCAATCACCTTTACCAGGTTCCCTACCACTCTTCTTCTCTAGGGTGGCACAAGGGCAAACAGGTCTGGTGACATCATAGTATAAGAGCCTGTGGGGTGTGTGTGTGTGTGTGTGTGTGTGTGTGTGTGTATGTGTGTGCTGAAGGAAAGTCAAGCCTGGTACTCTCGCCAGCAATAGTAGTGGGTGCTTGTGCTCCGACCGAGTCCCAGATACAGAGAGAGCAAGAAGAAATGTTTCCAGAAGGCTCCCTCTGCAGGGTGCCGTGCTTTAAACCAGTTTTCTTTTCTTTATATACATTGTTCAGGAAGGAAACTTTTCACTGTTATAAACAACCAATTATTGTCAGTAGAAAGTCAGTTGGAAAGACAAGTATGTAATCATGAAGAGCAAGAATTATGTTTCATCTGTTGGGAATCATTCCAGTGTCCCAGCATTGATGTTCACTCTGGGAAATGCTGACGCAGATATTCAGCATTGCTGGCAGGGCTCTGAGATGGTGTGGATGTAGTTTTGTCTCCAGGGCCTAATGATTAGACTTGGTACCTTTGTCAAAGTGCCAGAGGACTCACTAGAGACCCCTCTAAACAGACAGCCTCCAGTGCCTCATAGCCTGGGTTCCATTCACCACCATCCCCTGTCTCTTTCTATTTCTCCTTCCTTCAGCTCTCTGAGCCCCTTGCCATGATGCTCACAGTAGCTGAATCAGACTCCTGTGGTGGGACAGACAGGCCAGCAGCAGCCTGTTATTTGGAAGAGGTGTTGGGGGGGGTGTCTTTGGATGGCCACCCTGAGTTAGTGCATGTGAGCCCAGAAACCTTGGTCTAAAAGAAATACCACCCCTCTTGTCCTGTTGTGTTCTGGGGATCAGGGTATCTCAGAGCTATGTCTTTGGGACCCAAAAAAAAAAAAAAAAAATCAGTGATGTGAAGAGCAAACTGGCAACTTACCTCATACTTACGGACAACCCGGAGCTTCCCCAGAAAAATCCCAGAAAAGGCAATCATCACGGAGAATATGAGGGAGGACAAGGAGAAGAAAGTGATGGTGTGGGTACCTGCCAGGGAGAAGAAAGACCGTGGGCCTGGAGCTCAGCGCTGGAATCAGGGTAGAAGGCAGGGCCACAGGAGTGCTTTGCAGATGCCTGGGACCACCTGCTTCAGAACCTCCACAGGACCACTGAGCTAGGGGCAGAGAAATCCCTGCACAACGCTCCCTCCAAGAACGGGCATCAGTGAGCACGATATGGTAAGGGCATCTTTCTGTTCTACTTGGCCAGTTTAGAATGTGGCTTATTGTGGATTCTATGGAAAATAGAATTTGAATGGACTTAAATTACCCACACCAATGTCCATTAAACAAGTCCATCTTGATCTGCCAACTACTTGTTCCCAGGGTTCCTCAAAAGAATCTGAGTTACCAGTTCTGCTATTGCCCCCAGTCTCTGAGGCTTCCTTGTCCCCACAGGCCTGGTGCTAACCAGAGTCCAAAAGCTTTCATGTATGAATATTTGATCTCCTCAATGGCAACAGATTTTTAACAAGGTCAGTAAGGAAAGTCAACTCTCCAGTCTCGGGTGACTGCCAAATGAAGCTCACCAGGGCGTGGCTATGCAAAAGCAGGAACTGGTAAACAACTGCACCATCCAGCCACAGAGAGCTAACAAAAGCTGTAGCCTTGAATGCCGCTGATGAAAGGCTGGGTTCAGACTCTTAACATATGAAGCCGTATGGAATGTAATATGCGGATGAAAACTTAAGATTACAAGTTACAAAGTGGTTGGTCACGATTTTATAAATAACAGTAAACTAACACACACATTTGCTCTCTCCCCTGAGCAAATGCCTAGCCAGAGTCTGGGGATAAAACCACGCTCTGGACAGAGAACGCTAGGGGCAGAGAAATCCCTGCACAATGCTCCCTCCAAGAACGGGCATCTGGAAGGGATTACAGGGAACAGACTTTGGTCTTTGTATTTTTTTTTTCTGTTTTGATACTTAGAAAAAGGCATTAATGGGGGTGGGGGGAATACCTTCCTGGTGGCAGGGCAAACCACACAGGTCAGGAAATGGATGTTACCAAATAAACATGCCGTGAGTGTAATCCAGGGTGTCATTCTGACGGAGGAGCGTGAGAAAAATACACCACAGTAAGTTGTCATGGGAGGGAAAGTCAGTGGAATTGGGGACAGCCTAGTGACATGGGTGACCCAGCTGGGAGGAAGCTGAGGAGCTCCCAGTCTGGGGCCCCTGGGAATTTCTGTGAAGGTGCCTCTGGGCTCCCCAAGGTAGGAGTGGCATCTTTGTGCAGCCAAATGGCAAGGAAAGGCTAGCCACCATTGCAGAATCTGATTCCCTTCCAGGTTCTGGCAAGCCCATGAAAGCAAGTATCTTATAGGCTCCCAGAGGAAATATCATGGGAATGGAGTCTCCAAAGCTGCTATTCTATTTTCTGTCCATCTACATTTAAAATGAAGGAATGTGACATTTCTTTTTTTTTTTTTGGTTTTTCGAGACAGGGTTTCTCTGTGTAGCTTTGCGCCTTTCCTGGGACTCACTTGGTAGCCCAGGCTGGCCTCGAACTCACAGAGATCCGCCTGGCTCTGCCTCCCGAGTGCTGGGATTAAAGGCGTGCGCCACCACCGCCCGGCGTATGTGACATTTCTTACTCAAAGCCCAACCTGCATCATTTGGACTTTTGCCTTTGTCTCAAAGTTCTGCCAAGACTAATGCATGCACTGTGGCCCGGAGCACTCGCTGGACTTGGCCAAGTCCTACGAGCAATGTTCTGCTCACCCTGAGCTCTCTTCTTCTACCAGAGATGGTCTCAAGGGACTCACAGGGCAAAGGTCAGGCAGAGACGGGACCACAGAGCAGGCTGCTCACCCACCTACGCGCAGGATGGAGAAGAAGAGCATCCAGAAGAGCCCCAAGAGTGGTGCGAAGATGGCCTGGTAGACGGCGGCCATGTGGATCTGCTCATTCAGTTTGGTGGGCGCGTAGGAGTAGTACATGTTATAACGGTCTGTGAGATGCTTCATGCACAAATAGAGCAGCCCTGGGGGACCAGAAAACAGAGACATTCACTGGCTGCTCTAACTAACAGGGTAGATCTGTGCTGCCCTCAGACACCCGTGGATCTGAATGGCCAGACTCAGGGCTGACAGGGCAGCAGGAGTCAGGGGTAGGCTGTGGGAGACCTACAGCGACGACTTCTGTGGCCTTCTAGAACTGATTCTGCCAGCTTGGCGATGTCATTCATTCACGCATGCAGTCAACCAACACCCCTTGCCATCCAATCAGTTCCATGGCCTAGCCCTGTCCCTGCCACCTCCCTGCCACAGGCTGTCCCAGATCTCCTCATGCTCCAGGAGGTAGCCTGATGCTGTGGAGCTTGGTTCCTCCTCCCATTTCAGAAAGTGTAGCCCTGAGGGTACCTCGCAGATAACTCACCAAAAGGGACAATTATAGGGCACGTGATGCTATATGCCATCACCACGCTGAAGACGTTCAGCATCCACGCATATTCTCGCCCAAACTGGAAGTCCATGGCCTGGTTCTAAGGCAGAAGGCAGGGGGTCACCCTGAAGTTACCCAGCTCCCTTGTATTGGATGCGTCTGGGAGCTCTAGGGAGCTGGCTGGCAGCTCAGTCCTAGAGGCAATGTTTCCTCCCTTGTTGGAGTCCAAGAAACAGCTACCCATGGTCACAAGCCTTTCATCGTGGGTCCCAGTGCTCCTGGCAGACTTCTTTTCCCTCCCACAGGAGCTGAGGGTTGTGCTCAGAGAAGGGCTGGCCCTTACCTTTCTGATGTGGACTCTCTCCGGCTCTGATCTGGAAAAGAAGAGGCGAGTACAGTACGTGCAGAGTGACCCCAGACGCATTAGCTCCATGCCGGTGCCGAGCAGAGCAGCTGTGATCACGTAGTTGACGAAGAATGCACCATTGTCTGGAAGGAATACGCACCTGGGAAGTAGGGGAAGGTGGGAGGCAGTGGAAGAACAGGATAAGGGGAGAGATGTTGGGAGAGGAAGAGAGAAACGGTGGAGAGAGTGGAGAGTGGAGAAGAATAAGGATCCGTAAACAGCCACTCTGAATAATGGCATTTTTATCAACGATAGGCCACATATATAATGGCAGCCTGTAAGGCTGCATGCCCCAGTGAGGTGGTAGGCATATTCTTCTGTGAAGGTGCAGTTCTCCTGCACACACATGAATGTAAACACATAGATACCAGGAACCCTTTTGAGCAGACATATGGATGAACTACATAAAATATGATTTAGAATAGACCTGTTAGGTGTCTGACCTTTTAACAGACTCTGAATTCTGAAGATATACAGCCTTGGAGAAGAAAATATGACATCTTTTGAATTTTTTTTTTTCTGAGACAGGTTTTCTCTGTGTTAACAGCCCTGCTGTCCTGGAACTCACAGAAATCCACCTGCCTCTGCCTCCCAAGTTATAGGATTCAAGGCATGCACCACCATGCCTGGCTTAAAATTCTTTTTAAAGGTTTATTTTTATTATTTTTAATTACGTGTATGTGTCTGTGTATGGATATGTGCACGTGAGCGCAGGTGCCCACAGAAGCCAGAGGCATTGGATCCCCCGGAGCTGGCGTTACAGGAGCTTGTGAGTCACCTGGATAGACGCTAAGAACCAAACTCAGGTCCTCTGCAAGAGCAGTCCATGATCTTAACAGCTGAGTCATCTCTTTAGCTCCCAAGACAACATCTTTAGTTTCACTGATCTCTAGTTGAAAGTAACCATTTCTTTCCATGAAGAACATTCGCAACACACCACAGGGACATTAGCTGCTGTGACTTTGAAACCAACTGAAATCCCATTGCCATCATTGCCTATATCTTTTTATATCACTTATGCAAAATGACAGTAGGTGCTAGATAAGCTAAAAGGTACAGTGAGTAAAATTCAGTTGTCCATTGACATGGACTTGAGCCAGGCGGTGGTGGCACACACCTTTAGTCCCAGCACTCAGGAGGCAGAGGCAGGCAGATCTCTGAGATTGAGGCCGGCCTGGTCTACAGAGTGAGTTCCAGGACAACAAGGGCTACACAGAGAAACCCTGTCTCAGAAAACAAACAAACCCCCGAAAGCCTGAAGGGGATGACATGGCTAGCCAGCTTCCAATGGGAGTCACTCAGCTGCGGCTTCTCTGAATGTCTTTAGTGCACAAAACATGAGCATTGCAAAGAACACAATTATATTGAAATAGAGAATCGAAATATTTTAAAGGCTGGGAAGATGGCCAATCAACAGAGTGTTTTCTGGGCAAACACAACCATCCGATTTGATATCTAGCACCGACCAAACAAATGGACAGGTATGGGACATGCCTTGCAATCCCAGCTCCCTAGCCAGTCGACCCAATCAGTGACCTCCAGGTCTCAGACAGAGACCCTGACATGAAAAAAAAAAACGTTGACAGCTCCAGGGGAATGACATCCAAGGTTGACTCTGGCCTTTACATGCGTGCACGAGTGTGCACGCGCGCGCGCGCGCGCGCGCGCACACACACACACACACACACACACACACACACACACACACACACTATTTTAAAAGGGAGACCCTAAGCATGTCTGACATTTCTCAGTGTCCCCATCTACACAACCATGTTAATGTTCTTGAACAGAGAACGGTGAACCTCTGGCCACATTTCAGAACTCCTTCAAAAACTTTCTTAAGGGCTGAAGCGAGCTTCGTGGTAGAACATTTGCCTAGCAAGCTCAAGACCCTGGATGTGATTCCCATAGGAAGCTGAGGCAGGAGAATCTTGAGCTGAGTAGAATCCAACACTGTTGAGTGAGTAGAAAACACTAATCATATCCACGCTTCACAACATTGTAGTCAACTCACACGAGCTTTGCTTTATCGTAAGTGAAGTGTATTGAAGATATACTCCTAGCCAAAGATTAACCCATCCACCTTAAAAAAGATGACTTTCTATGATTAACAGTGTCAGTTCAACTGTGAAAAACTTAGAGGATTATGGTCCTTGCCTCAAAGAGCAAGCTGTGGAAGGTGAAGGTCATTTGCATTGTGTCTTTGAAAGCTGGGGTTTTCAAATACTGTAACCGTGAAAAAAAAAAAATCTACAATAGACCAGATTTCAACATAATGCACATGTTATCATAGATCCTGCCTCCCCAGTTTTAATTTTCTTATTCCAGGAATTAATCAGCCCTCACACTGATGTCTGTAAATAAACAAAAAAAAAATATAACTTTACATTGCTTCTATTTAAAATGTAGTATCTTATTGATGGGTTAATGAAGACAGCCACAAAACTGTAAAAACATTTTGATAACTATATTTATTTTATCTTATATTGAAATGGTGGGTATATGCGTGTGCCTGAGTGTGGGTTTGTGCAGGAAAGGACAGTGCTCAAGGAGGTCAGAAAGGGGCACTGGACTCCCTGGAGTTGGGATTACAGGCAATTTTGAGTCACCTCGAGGGTTCTGGGAATCGAACTCTTGTCTCTGCCAAAACAGTATACACTCTTAACCATTGATCAATCTCCCTTGCCTCTGATCACAGTGCAATCCATGTATTTTATACACTTACACACACTGCCCAAAGTGGGTGAAAACTGGAGACAACTTGATCAGCTTTGTGGACTGTACCAACAGGAGGGTCCTGGGTCTTACAGTACACTATATTCATACAAAATGTTATCAGTGAGGAAAACTATATGGAGACCTATGGGATCCCCACCCTGCACACTTTTGTGTTAGCTTCTTGTGAAACTCCAATGATTTCAAGGAGAGGTCCCTGGGCTTTACCAGATTGCCAGGGGGGACCACAGCACAGGCCAGGCTTCTGGAGATGGTTCCACCTGCATCTATCTACTCCTGGGTACCAGTGATGCAAGGATGGACGAGGGAAGGGTACACATATCCACCTCAGTGCAGACACACAGAAAACGCCGTGTACACCCAAGGATACTCACTGGAACCTGATGGTCGCATGTTCAAGATAGTAGATGTCAAAGAGCCAGCGCAAAAACACATTCAAACTAGAGCAAAAAACAAAACCAGATCTTCAGTGACAGTGTTCATGTGCTACAGCCTAGGGCTCGATTCCTCTGCCCGACTTTCTGCTTTCCATTCTCCCGCCCCAATGCCCTGAGTCCCTGGCTTGGTGCTCACTGGCCAATCATCCTGCCTTCTTCCTTTTTAACACCGGGTCATCTGTGTCGCTTGCTGTGGGCCTTCCAGCTCAAGGCCACCTTCTGCAATAGATCTTTGCCAACTCTCCAAGCTCGCTCGCGCTCTCTCTCTCTCTCTCTCTCTCTCTCTCTCTCTCTCTCTCTCTCTCTCTCTCTCTCTCTAACTTCCCATTTTTGTTGGCTGCATTCTCCCCGCTCTGGCTGTCACCCCCCCAGTCAGGGATGCCTTGTCTGCTGAACTGAGGCAGAGTTCAGGGCTGACACTTCACAGTTTGCATGATACCTGCCTCAAGCTATCTATGCCTGTGACGGGCGTGGGACTGTCACTGGAGGAGACTTGCAGAACCAGGGGAGGCCTACAGTATCTGGAAGGACGTTTAAACTCTAGGCTGAGCCTGGCTGAGACAGGGAGGATAATTGAGAGCGAGGTACCTGGTCAGCCCCATGGAGGGCAGAATGACCACCATAAACACCAGAAAGATGTAGCATTTGTGCACTATGATGATATTCTGACTTGACCTACAAGGAAATAAAGAGAAACATTTATCGGTGTGAGAGACAGAATAATAACCAAAGATCTGAGCCGGGCATGGTGGCGCACGTCTTTAATCCTAGCACTGGGAAGCAGAGGCAGGTGGATCTCTCAGAGTTCAAGGCCAGCCTGGTCTACATACAGAGCAAGTTCCAGGACAGCCTGGTCTATCTATGTAGACAGACCCCTCTCTCAACAAAACCACACAAAGCAGACAAACAAAAGAATCCAAGATCTAACTACATAAGACAGTGAGCCAGAGAGGGAGAGGAAAAGCTACTGACCGGCCAGCCCAACGCGCTTTTCACAGAGCACTGTGAGCTGTACTGTATCTGGAAACAGCAATAATGGACAGTATGATCAACTAGTCATGTCTGTCCTGGGCACAGGAAGGAGACAAAGGGCATGCCGTATATTTGACATCTCTGTATCAAAGACACATTACCAATGATACACAAATCTTTGGAGAATTTTAGCAATTTATGTGAGCCTTGTCCTTGACTATAGGACAGACTATTAAGGATTTCTATTAGGTAACCCCATGTTTTACCACCTGGTAGAGTGGCAGGAATTTTGCATGTAGAAAATCACTTTTGAGATCCATTGCAGACATTAGGCCAAAGGTAGGTCCTTTACTCAGCATACGGCTAATATAATCTACCCAGTTACCTACCACCATGGAAGAAGTATTAGCATTAATAAGTAGAAAATCTCTTGAATTTGGAAACATTGGTTCTGTCTGAGCTAACTATGCCCGATGTCACTGAGTGTCTGGACTCCTTCTGTGGCCTTGGCTGCTTGCCTGAGGCTCTGCATATGAACCTTCTGAATCACCAGCATTCGTGCCTAACAGCTCTGTCCCCTCCGGGTAGGTTGGGGGCAGAGAGGGCCGCCTCAGCCGGGCTTGGTTTAGGCCTCCCTCGCCTTAGATAGCAACCCTTAATCAATACACCCAAGGCCAGAGGCCAAGAGACAGCCAGGACCTCTGGTCCTTCGAGAAGGTTTTAAACATCAACGCCATCACCCGTCAGTTTTCATCCTTTAGGCTAGATGGAAGGCCCCAGTGCCAGGCAGACAGGAGAGAGGAAGAGGCCGGGGGCGTGAGCCACGTAAGGAAGGGAAGGAGCCCCCAGCTCACCTGGTCCAGTGGGCCTCTAGGAAGGCGGAGAAGTAGACCACCAGAGGCAGTATCACCGTGAAGGCCCAGAGCAGTACAGAGGGAAAGAACTGGGTGATGACTGGGCTCTGGAGGGGAAGCAGGGGAGGGCAAGAGAGGCATCAGTACATGAAGCCCCTCCCCCTTGCAGGCTGCCCTGGTTCTCCCCTAGCCATGCCCCTGCACCTTCAGCCCCATCAAGAACAAGCTCGTTTTGCCTGAGGCTACAGAATAAGTCTGACCTTCCTTAAGTGTCCTCCTGGCCAGAAGTTCACCTAGCTGGAGGAGGCAGAGGCTCACACCTCAAGGTCAAGTGGGTCCACAAGGGGCTTCTATGCTCGGGTCATGGGAAAGGCAGCCTGAGGTTTCTTTAGTGGCTTTACCCTACAGCCAGGGCCAGCTGCTGTGACTCATGTGACTCAGGGATAGCACTGCATGAACTATGACGTGTGAGTGTGGGGACAGCATGGGAAGGGTCAGGAAGGAGGAATGCCCAGGAGAGCAGAGAGGTATCCAGCATGCATATGGCCTGGGCCTCTTACAGATTTGAGACAGATGCAAAAGTGGTATGGCCATACATGTGTGCGTACATGAGTGTGTGTGTCTATGTTCCTGTATATGTCTGTGTATTTGTGTGCATGTGAGTGTCTGTACATGTGTCTCTGTGTGTTTGTGTGCATATGTGTGTCTCTGTATATGTGTGTGTGTGTGTGTGTGTGTGTGTGTGTGTGTGTGTGTGTGTATGTGTGCATGTACACGGGGTGGGGGTGGTGTCAGGGGGTGAGTGGGGGTGTGTTTCACTGGGAATAGAGAAGGGATGCTATGGGTGCAGAAGTTTCCTGGCTCATTAGAACAGCATGAAGGGCACAGGATTTGAAGAACTAGGCCAGTGTTCTAAGTGGAAGGCATCCTCTAACCTAAGGAAGTGCTTTGACAGGGCCAAGGCTACAGGCACCAGGAGAGAAGGAAGCAGACACAATGCTTTCTTACCCTCTACTCTTACCAGGAGCCAAGGAAGCCCAGTGAGAACAGAGATGCTAATGCCTGCTGTACCGTCCAGCCCCCTAAGTGGCTTAGAGTGGCCTGATCTATCAGTACCCTCTATACTCACATTCACTGGACCACCCATCCTCTGACTCACCCCAGGACCACCTACCTACAGCTCCTCTAACCTCCCGAGAGGGGCAATGGCCCACATCCATCCTATTTAGAACTCGGGGCCTATGCCACCACTCGACCTCCACCATGCCGTTGCTGGAAAAGTTCGGGAACCCTGTCCCAGGGAGCCCCCAGGCCTGGCCTGAGCAGAGAAGGCACCTGCAAGTTCTCGATGGGGCGGGTGACGTTGTACATGTCGATGGTGTTGATGATGATGGCGGGCGTGGTGAGGAAGAAGAAGAGGAAGAACAGGAAGGTGTTGATTGAGATAAAGCGAGCCCACCAATTGAACCGGCGGATGGACAGGTGTTTCCTGGGAAGGGGGCGAGGAGAAGAGCACAGTTAGGCCAAGGTCTCAGTCCACAGTGAGAGAGAGAGAGAGAGAGAGAGAGAGAGAGAGAGAGAGAGAGAGAGAGAGAGAGAGAACAATACTTTTTTCTGCATGCCAGCTGTGGGCCTGGTCCTATGAGTGGTCACCGGAATTTCTCCTTAGGGACACCATTTGGAAAGGGCCAGACTGTGTCTCAAAGGGTTAATGAGAGGCTACAGCGAAAACTTTCCCAAAGTTGGCCTCTTCCATGCATATGGTAAAGGTGGGCATGTGCTAGGCAGGGGCTGTGATACTCAAGAAAGCACATGGCGGAGTCCAGCAGGAGCTGGGTTTGGATAGTTCTGAGTCCAGTCCCCATGGATTCTCCGTTGGGCAATAAAGTAGAGAGAATAGGCCCTGTCCTGTAGCCTTCTTCAATCTCAGAGACAGAGAAAGAGACGCAGAGAAGGCTTACCAGATGATGTCTTTGGGGTGAGGGGCATGAGCGACCCCTCCAGTGGTAGTTTTTGACAATGGTCGTTACTGAGGACTGCTTGGGGTTCATGCCACACTGGATGTACTTGTAATCCTCACAGATGCTGCAGAGATGGAACAAAGAGGAGACATAGGTCTGGGCTAAGGGGAGGAATGCTTCAGAGAATCGTATACCGGGGTCCTAGAGTCGCCATGACAGTCCCACCAGTGGGGTTACCCCACTGCTTGGGGATTCTCAAAGCCTTCATTGAGTCTCCCAGGACCTTAGAAATGGACAGTTCCTAAAGCACAGTAGCTAAGGGGAGAAGGGTATTGGAGGTGTCCAGACTGGCCAGGACAGGGTCCTCAGCTGCTGCCCTCCATTAGCAGCAGTAACTGTATACAGATGAGCTTCAGCTCAGGTCAGCATCAGTAACCCCAGGTTCCAGAGTTCTTCCTGTGGCCCCAGATCTATGCTTGCCAGTGAGGAACAGAATCTTAGTTGCACAGATTCCTAAATTGAGATGTAATTGGAAAGGGTACATACTGGTACTAGAGCCCAGTCTCGGACCTTCTGACACATCCTGCT